>NC_058413.1:34568746-34868560 GCF_002201575.2 Neomonachus schauinslandi
AGAATAGCTGCATGTTGATTTTTTATCCAGAATAGCTGCATGTTGATTTTTTATCTAGGAGTGGGAGATGAAAGCCTCTTCTTTCCTATTCTCTGTAGATCCAGAGAGACATGTTTCCATCCTTTTTCTCTCTGAGAGGTAAAGGAAAAATAAAACTGTTCCTCAGTTGAATGGCATTCACTATTATAACTTATTTGTGCATAAAGAATGAATTAAAAGTGAACATTAGATTTCGAAAAGCTGGTATTTATTTATACATGTAACTTAATGTTTTTCTTAACAGTTATTTACTGGCATATATTTCCTAAAGGAAAATAAGCTGGAAAGTGGAAGGATTTTATATGCATCTAATTTAGTGTCTGGTAAATTAGTATTTCCTCATGATAATTCATTGTCATAGAATTTGAGAAAGAGCTCAATTGTAGAGGACATTAAAGAATTTTTTTAAAATTTCCATAACTTACGGTAATGCCGAAATATATTTCTAAATATATTTCTATATTTTCTAAAAAATATAGAAATATATTTTTTAAAGATTTTAATTACTTGAGAGAGAGCGAGCAGAATGAAAGAGAGTGAGCAGAGCAACAGAAAGAGCACGTGAGCGGGGGAAGTGGGAGGGGCAGAGGGAGAGGAAGAAGCAGGTTCCCTGCTGGGAGGGAGTCCGACCGGACCCCGGGGACTTCTTCCCAGGACCCTGGGATCATGACCTGACCTAAAGGCAGATGCTTAACTGACTGAGCACCCAGGTGACCTGGTAATGCTGAAATATTAATGCTAAAAAGTTCATTGTACATAAAGTTTGGCAGAAGAAACACAACTTTATTTCCATTATTTACATCTGATAGATAAACAAGCCACTTAGTTTAGCTAAACATTACTTTGATTGCATCCATAGTTAAGTTCATTTGAATAAAATGTTTATTTTGCCAGCTGTTGTATAGAAGTAAATGAACTTGAGTTTAATTATTAGACAAAATAATGTGATAGTGATAATTTGGGAATAAGAAAATAAATGGTGATTACAACTTAAAACCTTAATTTTTTCATTTACTTGTTTCTGATTCACCTCTACAGTTCCTCTCACCCTCTTTCCTTCATTTCCTGTTTGTGTTCTTTCTGAACTCCATCTTGTCGCCTTTGATACAAAAGTAGCAGGTAAAAGTAGAAGTAATGTTGAGAGCATTAATGAAATACCTTTTGTGTGAACTCATCTGACATTTCCTGCAACCCAATGGAAGCCATTTTCCCATCCCTTCTGTCAATTCTAATTCTTGGTATGCTTGGGGGTATGATCTGTGGTACTGAAGATTTGGCTATGGTGAGCGCTGTGAATTGTGCAAGACTGTTGAATCACAGATCTGCACCTCTGAAACAAATAACACATTATATGTTTAAAAAAAGAAGAAGAAGAAGAAGAAGATAGCAGGAGGGGAAGAATGAAGGGGGGGAAATCGGAGGGGGAGATGAACCATGAGAGACGATGGAGTCTGAAAAACAAACTAAGGGTTCTAGAGGGGAGGGGGGTGGGAGGATGGGTTAGCCTGGTGATGGGTATTGAAGAGAGCACGTTCTGCATGGAGCAGTGTGTGTTATATGCAAATAATGAATCATGGAACACTACATCAAAAACTAATGATGTAATGTATGGTGATTAACATAACATAATAAAAAAAAGTAAAGGAGGAAGAAAATGCGTCTAGTGCCTTCTTTTCCTTATTTGTTCCTTAGCATTACTCTTATTGTACAATTTCTTTTTTTTTTTTCTTGTTATTTCCCTTACCCTCCATGGAAATATTAGACATTATTTTTTAATCACTGTTCTATGAAGGAAAAAAAAACCATAATTTTCTTTGTTATGCAACAAATTCCCTTTAAAATGTCTTCCTTCATGTCATAGCAATTCATCTCTTTAATGGCCAAATAATCCTAAGAGGAAATTCAACTAATATACTGTAACGATTTAGAAAAGGAGAGAAGGTGTTATATTGGTGGTGGGGAAAGATATGGGGGGGAATTAGGAAAACATTATAAAAAGATATTAGTAGACATTCCAAACATTCTAAAAAGGCAAAATGAAGAAAAATTTAAGATCATACACAGGAATATATTCTAGCAGGGTTTGTTATAGGCTTAATTGTATCTCTCCAAAAATCCGTATATATAATGTTCTAATCCCCTGCACCTCAGAATATGACAAGTTAGGGTCTTTATGGAGGTAACAAAGTTAAAATGGCATCATTAAGATGGGTCCTATTTCTATATGACTTGTGTCCTTGTAAGAAGAGGAAGTTTGGACACAGGCATGTACAGAGGGAAGACAATATGAAGACCCAGAGAGAAGATGGCTGTGTGCCTGTCAAAAAGAGTCCTAAAACAGATCCTTCCTTCCCAGCCCTTAAGAAAAAACAACCCTATCAACACCTTGATCTTAAACTGTTAGCCCTTAGAACTGTGAGAAAACTTTCTCTCTGTTGTTTAAGCTGCCTAGTCAGTGGCATCTTGTTGTAACAGCGATAGCCAACTGATAAAGGTGCATTATGAAATGACTTGGGTTCATATATGGGTGATCATTTTTTATTCAGTTTTTACATCTTTATTTAAAGGTATATAGAAAAGTAAGGGGTGCCTGGGTGATGTAGTTGGTTAAGCGTCTGACTCTTGGTTTTGGCTCAGGTCGTGATCTCAGAGTCCTGGGATCAATCCCCACATTGGGCTCCATGCCCAGCATGGAATCTGCTTAGGATTCTTTCTCCCTTGTCCTCTGCCCCTCCCCCCTGCCGCAATCCCTCTTTCTCTAAAATAAATAAATAAATCTTAAAAAAAATCAATGAATAATTATTATTCCAAATAATAATAATAATTATTATTCCACATTTTGTAATTGCTTACTAGGCAATAGTAAATGAAGGCAGTGGGGAGGGAGGGATTGATCTAAGATTGTTATAAATACAAGTATCATATAACCATAAGAAAGATATTACATAAATATGAAACAAAGCTCTTCAGAGTGGTATTGGTAATTAGTTTTTTTAATTCTGGAAGAAACCTAAATATATTGAATGTAATTGATTGAAAACTCAATTTTGTTTTTAAAAACAATACTGCAGGTAACCACAAGTAAGGATTTGTGATTTGTAGAAACACAAGTATGAATTATAAGCTCTGTGAATCTAGTGGGTACGTGTGAGATACTGGATTGAAGAGGAAACAGCAACTGACAAGTATCTGCATATGACTATAGTTATGATGCTGTTTGCACACTCTCATTAAGAGAATTTGTATTTATGCTTATTTAATTAGATGACATCAAGATATTTGAAAATATGTGAATTCAATGTCTTTAACTCCTTTTTTTTTTTTGCTACATTACATTGCTTAGCACAATGAATGGATTCATTATCTCAAAAATGATTGAATTCAAGTATATCTAATTAATATGAAGAATCTAGTGTATTGAATTACAGGAATAGGAGGTTTTCTTGAATACAGCTCATAGAGAACCTAAAATTCTGGGCCAGGCAGTATGGAGTTTATTCTTGTGGTCAATAATGTAGTTGAAGTTTTATAAGTAAAAGAAGAGCACATTTTCAGCTGAGGCAGGACATCTGTTGTAATTGGCCAGAGATCACAGAAAAGGAAACTGTAAGCCAAATGACAAAGAGAATATTGAATAGCATAGTCTAGAAGGAGAAGTTAGGATCATTGTTCTGATGGGAACATAGGTGACATAGTTTGGAAAATGCCCTGAGTATATGACATGCTTCTGGGGGTGGATGTGAACAGAATGTAATAGAAAACCTGTAATACCTGGCTTGGGAGATGGGAAGGAAAGGGAGGGGGAGAGTTCAGGGAGACCAAAAGAAGAACAGGGCAGTCCAGTCTTGTGCCTAGAGCCGGTTCTCAATCTACTGAAGGCTGATGGGGAAGTAAAACACTCTCTTCTCACTGTAATGCAAACTTAAAATATTTTCAACTTCTGTGATTTCAATGTTAACAAATTCAGTTCTAAAGAAAGAAGCTCCAGTAGAAGTTTTGTTGAAACACAAGCTCTGTGAATCTGTGGGTACATGTGAGATACTGGATTGAAGAGGAAAGAGCAACTGACAAGTATCTGCATATAACTATAGTTATGATGCTGTTTAAGCACTCTCATTAAGAGAATTTGTATTTATCCACTTTTTTTTTCACTTCCCTTAGATTTAGCAAATGGTACAGAGGAAGGATACTGCAAATTGTTCTTTAGCATTTTCAATCCCCTCACCTCATATATGTGGATGACTAGTAGGGCTATCATTGACATTATCTATGACTATCATTAATAGAAATTGTTTGAAATGATAAAAGCTAAGCTGTCATTTTCATGTTTCTTTTTTAAAAATGCAAAGTGGTTATTTAATATTTAAGTGATTACTAACAATTTCTCAAGTGTGTCATGGGAGAGATAAAACAATACCTTAATATGGCTATTAAAATCCAAAATAAAATTATATTGATAAATATTATCTGATGATAATAAAAAAGGTAAGACTTTGAAGTCTTATACATTTGCATCACACTTTACAATGCTCTCTAATTTTTTTTTTAAGATTTATCTATTTATTTTAAAGAGAGAGAGGGAGAGAGCAGGGGGAGGGGCAGAGGGAGAGAGAATCTTAAGCAGACTCTTCACTGAGTGCAGAGGCTAATGCAGGGCTTGATCCCATGACCCTGAGATCACGGCCTGAGCCAGATGCTTAACCAACTGTACCACCCAGGTGCCCCTATAATGTATTTTCATTCATGGCTGACTTAAACGTAATATTATTAATCAGCTGCTTATGGGGACCTTGAATGTTCAAGGTGAGACATGTTTGAAGCTTAATGATTATCTGATAGATCTAGGAATCAGCGTCTTCAGATATTTGAAGGAAATAGTGGAGAATATTTTGATATATCTTTCAGAAATCTTAAGTGACTTGACTATTTTCAGTTCTCCTGGGTAATATTTAGTTGATTACATAGAACCATGGTGAACATATATAGACATATTTTCACTAAAATAATTTTCTTTGGATATTTTATTGCACTTATCACTTTCAGTTAGAGTCTAGTTGACAAGAACAGTTTTAGGTTTGTGCAGCAGGGCATAATTTGAATCTCACTCATAAATGTTTTTAGACATGTTTCTCATGTAGCTATGTAAAATATAACAAAAAGACTGAGCAGACCCATCTTGGGCATAAATTAAAGCCAAATCAATAGCTTTCTTCTTTGCGATTTATATATAAGTAATTATGCTAAAATTTTATTGTTCTAGGGATATTTTTCACATTTGGAGTTGATTATGCATCTGTAGGGATTCTTGTCCTACTTTATTACCAGATGTTCAACCTAAGGCAGAGTCTAGCCTACCAAGAAAATGCAGCCATTTCTAAATTTCTTAATGTGTTATAATGCACCTCTCATTAGAAGGTCAAAAGCATTATAGTCAAGATGTTTTTATTGTGAAATGACTGAAATTATTTTTATATGTTTATTATTATTTATTGGATTCTTTTAATAGTTCATTTTATGTGTCAACTTGACTGGTCCAAGAGATGCCAGAGAGCTAGTTAAACATTTTTTCTGGGTGTGTCTGTCAGGGTGTTTCCAGAGAGATTAGCATTGGAATTGGTTGACTGAGTAAAACTGATGGCTCTCCCCAGTGTGGTTGAGCATCACTGAATCTGTTGAGGGCCTGAATAAAACAAAAAGGCAGAGGAAAGCTGAATTTGCACTCTGGCTAACTTTTAAAACTAGGACATCAATCTCCTTATGCTCTCAGTGCTCCTGGTTCTCAGGCCTTCAGACTTGGACTAGGATCTACCCTCTCAGCTTTCTAGCTCTCACACCTCCAAACTATAGCACTGGCTTTTTTGGGTCTCCAGCTTGCAGATGGAAGATCATGAGACTGATATATATTGTAAACACAGTGTTAGATACAACATGGCACAATATAGCCAGACACTGTTCCTGCCTTCGTGGAACTTTCAATCTAGTAGAGAATAAGACATCATATGAATACTCATAAAACAAAGTATAATTGCAAATTTAGATAATTTCAGTGATACAAAAGTTCAAGAATTAAGTAAGATTGAGGAAGGGTAGGAGAGGTCTAACAGGGAAGACATGTTTGCCTAAGTGATGTTTAAGCTGAAGCATAAAGGAAGCACTTGTATTAGTTAAGAAAAGAGTAATGAGTAGATTATTTCCAATAAAGAGATTAGTACATGCAAAGACCCAGAGGTTGAAGAGGCCTTTACTTGTTGGAGAAACTAGAAGGCCAGTATGGACTAGTGTGTACTGAGTGAAGCAGAAAGCACAGCAAGATGAGGATGGTGAATAGGCATATCCTTGTACAACCTGTGAAGGAATTTTAACTTTGAAATGCATTAAGGGTGTGGGGCGCCTGGGTGGCTCAGTTGGTTAACCGACTGCCTTCGGCTCAGGTCATGATCCTGGAGTCCCGGGATCGAGTCCCGCATCGGGCTCCCTGCTCGGCAGGGAGTCTGCTTCTCCCTCTGACCCTCCCCCCTCTCATGTGCTCTCATTCTCTCTTTTTCAAATAAATAAATAAAATCTTTAAAAAAAAAAAAAGAAATGCATTAAGGGTGATTCCTGGATTTTTTGATATGGGCAGCCAGGTAGATATGGTGTAATTTATTGAGAAGAGACACATGAAGAGGACTGTACACACTAATCATAGCCAACTTTCACATAACTCTCATAATCAAAGACAAACCAGGTATAAAAGAACGTACACAGATCAAACCCTAAAATTTGATGATAGAAGATGCACCTTCTAAATGAACCTAGGCTATGCATAAAAATTGAGTACATTTTAGATCACACACTAAACGCCAATAAACTGCCAGGAATAAAATTAACAAAAGCATCATTCTCTGCACCTAAGCATAATACTAAAAATTAATATAAAATTTAGAAGGTCCTTGTGAGTTAAAAATAATTTTAAAATAAAAGCCCACTGTAAACTAACTGTTGAGTCAAAGAATCTATACAAAATAAAATTTCAAAATTTCTTGAAAATAGTGATAATGAAAACAAAATGTATCAGAATCATGGGATAAAAATAGAGTACTGGTAAAATAAAATTTATAGCATTAAAATACCTATGTTAATGGAAATGAAATTCAATGAGGTAAAGTCCAAAACCTCATTAAAACAACCAAAAAGTTAAACTAAAAGAAATGACATAATAAATATAAAATCAGAAGTACATCAAATAAATTGATAAATGTTCAATATTAGTGAATAGAATGCAGGAGAAAATGAAAAATTATACATCATGACCAAGTAAATGTAATTGTGGAGCACAAGGGTATTGAGATATAAATTTATCAATTAATATATTCCTTCATATTAATAGACCCAAAAGAAAAAATTGTATGATCATCTCTATATAGTCAGAAAAGATGTTAGCAAAATTCAACACTCATTAGACAATCAGTAAAATAGGAGTTTATGGATAATTATTTAACAAGAAAACTGCATAATAGCAAAGGAAACAGTTAACAAAACCAAAAGACAACTGACAGAATGGGAGAAGATATTTGCAAATGACATATCAGATAAAGGGCTAGTATCCAAAATCTATAAAGAACTTATTAAACTCAACACCCAAATAACAAATAATCCAATCAAGAAATGTGCAGAAGACATAAACAGACATTTCTGCAAAGAAGACATCCAAATGGCCAACAGACACATGAAAAAGTGTTCAACATCGCTCAGCATCAGGAAAATCCAAATCAAAACCTCAATGAGATACCACCTCACACCAGTCAGAATGGCTAAAATTAACAAGTCAGGAAACGACAGATGTTGGCGGGGATGTGGAGAAAGGGGAACCCTCCTACACTGTTGGTGGGAATGCAAGCTGGTGCAGCCACTCTGGAAAACAGTATGGAGGTTCCTCAAAAAGTTGAAAATAGAGCTACCCTACAACCCAGCAATTGCACTACTGGGTATCTATCCCAAAGATACAAATGTGGTGATCGAAGGGACATGTACACCCCATTGTTTATAGCAGCAATGTCCACAATAGCCAAACTATGGAAGGAGCCCAGATATCCATCAACAGATGAATGGATAAAGAAGATGTGGTATGTATGTACAATGGAATATTAGGCAGCCATCAAAAAAAAGAAATGAAATCTTGCCATTTGCAATGACGTGGCTAGAACTAGAGGGTATTATGCTAAGCAAAATAAGTCAATCAGAGAAAGACATGTATCATATGAGCTCACTGATATGAGGAATATGAGAAACAAGATAGAGGATCATAGGGGAAGGGAGGAAAAAATGAAACAAGATGAAACCAGAGAGGGAGACAAACCATAAGAGACTCTTAATCTCAGGAAACAAACTGAGGGTTGCTGGAGTGGTGGTGGGTGGGAGGGATGGGGTGGCTGGGTGGTGGACAGTGGGGAGGGTAGGTACTATGGTGAGCGCTGTGAATTGTGTAAGACTGAATCACAGACCTGTACCCCTGAAACAAATAATACATTATATGTTAATTAAAAAAAATTTAAAAAAAAGAAAATTGCATATACTTCAGGCAGCATCTTAAATGAGAAATTAAGGATTTCCCATTAAATTGAAGAAGAAGAAAAAATGTCCACTATTTCCACAATTTTTACCATTGTGTTGGAAGAATTTGCCAAGGCACTTGGAACAAATAATCAGTGAGAGGCGTAACAATCTGAAAGGAAGAACAATTTTTTTTTTTAAAAGCTCCTTTTATAAAAGGTCAAATAGCTATAGAAGATAGTAAAATTAGTATACAAAGTCAATAGCCTTGTAAACATGTATACATATACAAATAATAATCCGAAGATATAATGGAAGAAAAAGCTCAGTTTATAATAGAAATAAAAATAAAACACATATAAATAGCTTAACAAGAAATATTCAAAACATACTTGAAAAAAATATATAAAATATTCCTGAAGTACTCAGAAAAAGAATCGTCAAATAAAAAGATCTATTACATTCATAAACAGAAAAACAAAATATTATAAAGATGTCAATTTTCATTGTTATATTACATTTGTATCAGTTCCAGTAAAATAATAACACATTATTGTAAGCTAGTCACTATGATTGTAAATTCATTTAGAATAAGCAACAGGCAAGAATTACCATGAAACTGCTGGTAAAAAGAAGAGCAATTAATGGGGAGCAGGACATTAACATACAAAAACTCCCCATAACAAAAGTGGATTTACTGTTATTACATGAATAGAAAGACAAAGCAATGGAATTGAAAAATAATTTCATGAGCAGACCAAATTGAATATGGCTATTTAGTATAAAATAAACGTGCCACGTGAAGTCAGCAGGAAAAAAGATGAACAAGTTAACAAACCGGTTTAGGATAACTAGAGAGCCTTAAGAAGGCAGATAAAATTGAATCGATTTTTAAACCATATATGAAAATAAGGAAAAAAAGGAAATACATCTCAACTGTATGAATACAAGAACTAGATTTCCTATAATGCCGCGATGTATGCCATTTTATATTGGAATTATATATATTCTTAAACATATGCTTGCAATTTAGGATATCTCAGTAACACAAATACTATTCAAACCTTTATTTAATCAGGTTAGGCCTGAGGTCTAAGGTTGTCTCTTTGCCAAGTAGTTAAGGTATTCTGAGGGGTGCTAGGTGGTGAGAGAAATCTCAGAGTAAACATGATGCACCTCCCTGATTCTGTATTTTGATCTAAGATTTTATTGGAGGTTATTGTTGGTAATGTTTATAATTCACATATTTAAGCCATTAGTTTTAAACTCAAATGAACATCTATGCTATATAATAGAATATAAATTCTCTTGCTTTTAATGATTAAACTTGAGAGTTCAAAGGAAGTCTGTACTTGAGATGGGTAACTTCAGGCTATGCCCCCAGACTCACAGGAGGGTACATCTCCACTCCTGTCTATTAGCAGTAGTTCAAGGGAAAAGACTGGAAAGCACTGCTTTCAGTTCTTATTTCCTTTCATTCATCTTCTTCCTTCCTCATTTCCATTTCAAAGCAGACCCTTCCAGTTTTTCTATTCCTGGCCTGTGGGAGCAAGGATCTATACCCTCAATAGATGAATTGCTGAAATGCTGAGACTTTTAACCAAAAGGGTTGATAAGAGCAGGAGTGAGCAGAATGTAACCAGTGGAAGAGTTGATACTCCAGCAGCAAAGAAATGAGAAAAATGAAGATTCTGAAATAGTAAATGGTGATTTATATTTATAAAGGGTTTATCTCTGGTCAGAAAGATAATAATCCCTTGTTGACTAAATGTAAGCTCATATATCAACTGTGCCTTAAAAGTTTTCAGTGGCCAGATGTTTTTCCCTTGTCCCCTCAGTGCATTTTTTCAAATGTACTGCAAGTCAAAGGAAGGAAAAAGTTTTCTTCTCTCTTTTCCCCCTTCCCACAGTCACATCAGAACTTCAGGATGGTGGAGATTCTTCAGACCACAGGAGTAGCAGATCATGGGTCATTTGATTCATGGTGTTTGGGTTTAGAACATACCAAAGGGAATATTTCCATAAAAAAAAGAACTTAATAAGTAAATAGCTTCCCAAATCAGGTGAAGTATTCTGTAAATTCACTAGATAAGAGTAAATTCAGTTAAGTGAGCCTGCTGGAGGGAACTTTACTTATGGGTAGGAATAGGTCCCCCTTGATTATACCATTTTTGTCTCTGCACATTCTTGCCAATCCCTTCTCAATCCAATTTTCCTCCTTGATTGAAAGTAGTGAGGGAACACTGGCTCTCTGCTCATTGTGCTAATTATAGGAAGAAAGATTAAGACCACTGTAGAGCTTTGGAGAACAGTCAGTAAAGCTGGGGCTTGTTAAGTGAAGTGGAGAGTGGAGGGATATGGGTTGTGGTCAGAAGATGGCGAGAGGGAAGCAGATATGTAGAAAATGGAATTTACAGTATTGGTAGAAAATGTATGTTTCCTAATCCCTTTTTAAAAATATTTTTTATGTGATCTTCAGCATAGGAACATACACCAAGCTCTTTCAACTGTATAATTTTCATTTAAGTAATGAGAATACAGTTGATTCACAAGAATATGATCTTATCCAGTATACTTTGAATTTGAATGAGAAAGTAATTCTCTTCCTAACAATCCTACATGTCACTCCAATACAAGGTTCTTAACTTTTCGGGAGATGATGTGTAGATTTATGCAGTAAAGAGACCCAGGGGCTAAATTTCATTTTGACTCTAATACATTGAGATGGACTCTGCAGTCTTCTATTGTCATTATATAAACTATTTCTAATATCATTATTGTTTGTATAGTTTTCCTTTAAAAGAGGTCTCAACATACTATTATTTTTGTATGTATATTTTTATGTATGTGTATATCTATATCTATCTATCCTTATACACACATATTTCCACTACTTTTATAAAATTTAAAGATTATTTCTTCAGATAATGGACTGCTTTTTAAATCTTTCTAGCTCTAGAGCCTGGGAAAGAGCAAGTGGTTAATATATGCTAAATAAATATATGACTTAGAGGCAAATGAGTAGCTGCATAAGAGCAAACAGAAAAATGAATGTGTAACTGCTCTGCATTTCCAGACAAGCACTGTTTGCTTGGTGTTCATTAAATACTTTCTCTATATATTACTAGTGAGAATTTTGCAACTTTTTTATTCCTTCAGTATTTTTATTATTTTTTAAATATAGAAGACATGGTACAAAGTTATAACAATCTTCAAAGTTAAATATGCACACTATTCAAAACTAGTTTTTGTTGAACTATTAAATCACAGAAAATAATAAATGCAGCATAATTCAGTGTTTTTTCCTTTAATTATTCATTAAGTGGGTATTTAGTGTTTACTGTGTCACAGGTCCTGTGATAGTCATGCAAAGGTAAAAAGACTAATTTACTCTTTTCAATTAATTTATGGAATAACAGAGAGAAAATCATGCAAACAAGCAGCTTCAGCATAATATCCTGGGGGTGGAGATGAGGTGACACATAGAATTAGACCCATCTAAAAGCAGCCAAGTGACTAGGACTCCAGAAGTTAAGTATAGTAGGATGGGCAAAGTTTAGGAAATATGTGTTGCTGGCTGTATCTCTGTGTCTGGGTCACTACAACTATCTCCATCTTCACTCTACCTTACCTGACAACCAGTGGAGATGTCATGAACAAAAAAGAAAAGGCTTTGGGAAGGCAGAGTCTCTGGTGTCAGATAAATGCATAATGCACAAGAAGTCAATTTTAATACAAATTGAGGAAAATGGATGACAAGATGGTGTCTGTAAAGCTTGTCTGTAGAAAAGGTAGTTCTAACAAGGCTCTTCCAGGACATGCACCAGTGTTAGGACTAAGAGTTTGTCAGTTCACATATTAAATGTTGATATTTTAAAAAAAAAGAAATGAAAAATGAATGCAGGGGCACCTGGGTGGCTCAGTCGGTAAGTGTCTGCCTTTGACTCAGGTCACGATCCCGGGGTTCTGGGATCCAGCCCCTCATCGGGCTCTCTGCTCATGGGGAAACTGCTTCTCCCTCTCCTCCCGCTTGTGCTCTCTCTTGCTATCTCTCTCTCTCTCTCTCAAATAAATAAATAAAATCTTTTTTAAAAAAATGAATGCATTTTCAGCACTTGTTTATCAACATTGATATTTTAAACACGCTACTCGTTAAACCTAATACAAGTGAACTTATATTTTAGAGTCGGTGTATGTTTCATTCTGTATCTTTCTATCTAGTTATCAAACTTAGTGTAGAAAACTACTAGATTCTATTTGGGTCATTCACCAGTTCTTCTATGTAATTTATGATAATGAACTAATTTATAAATGTTAAAAAGAAATTCTTTCTTAACAAATTCCATTTACATGAAAAGATTGAATTTAATTTAAATTAATTATAGCTCGAAAATTCTCAAAATTGAACAATCTGTTAAACATAGAAACCCTTGTGTTACATAGGAAACTGTATTCTCTCTCTCTCTGGAAGAAAGAATGGAAAGAGGGAAGAGGACTAAGATGAGAAAAAGAAGGGAGGAAAAGAGAAGAGGAGAGACAGAGACTAAGAGACAGAGAGAGAAGGGAATACACATTCAAACTGGGAAAACTTCATTACTAGAAGGATTTTTAAGACTTTTTTGGTTAACCCTCTTCTCTCATTTTACAGAGAAGGAAGATTAAGCTCTGGAAGATTAAATGGTTTATAAAAAGACCCAGAGTGAGGTAGTGGCAGAACCAGAGCTGGAAAGCTTTCCTATTTTTAGCTGAGTGTTCTGTATTCCCAGGAACCAGATTTTTTTGTTGTTGTTATTCTAGCACTGCACTACATAATTATTCCTTGCCCAATTTGTATTGTAATTTTCTGTAGGTCTTTGAAAACACTGTAAATTTTGTCATTATTCAATAACATTTTACAGTTCGGTAGCTCTAGAAGACACAGACTGATTAGAATTGACAAAAACCTATTACTTCACTTTAGCAACATTTAAAAAGTTTTCTCTGGCAATACAGTGGAGCAAAGATAGACTTTTCAACAAGTGGTGCTGGAACAACTAGACATCTACTTTCAAAAAAAAAAAAGATGAATTTAGGTATTTAGAGACCTTACACTCATCATAAAAACTACCTCAAAATGTATCACAGACCGAAAGTAAAACACAAAACTATAAAACTCCTAGAAGCTCACATAGGAGAAAACTCAGATGACCATTACTTTTTAGATTACAGCATCAAAGGCACAATCCATGGAAAAAACAATTGATAAATAGACTTATTTAAAATTTAAAAAATTCTGCTCCATGAAAGGCAATGCCAAGAGAATGAGAAGACAAGCCACAGACTGGGAGAAAAATATTTGCAAAAGATGCATCTAATATATAACTGTTATCCAAAATATACAAAAACCTTTAAAACTCAACAATAAGAAAATAAACAACCAGACTTAAAAATGGGTCAAAGACCTTACGTACTTCACCAAAGAAGATATACAGATGACATATTAGCATATAAAAAGATGCTCCACGTCATATGCCAGCAAGGAAGAGCAAACCAAAACAATGAGATAGCATTACACAACTATTAAAATTTTAGTCCAAAATCCAGAACATGACATCACCACTTGCTGACATAATGTGGAGCAACAGGAACTCTCATTCACTGCTGATAGGAATGCACAATACAGCCACTTTGGAAGGCAGTTTGGTGGTTTCTTACAAAACTAAACATATTCCAACAATTATTCCCCTTAGTATTTGCCCAAAGAAGCTGAAAAGGTATGTCCCAACAAAAACCTGCACACGATGTTTATAGCAGCTTTTATTTATGATCGTCAAAGTTTGGAAGCAACCAAGATGTCCTTTGGTAGATAAATGGATAAGTAAACTGTGGTACATCCAGACAATGGAATATTATTCAGTGCTACAAAAGAAAGGAGCCATCCAGCCATAAAAAGACATGAAGAAAACTTAAATGCCAATCTGAAAGAAAAACTTAAATGCTAATCTGGAAAGAAGCCAATCTGAAAAGGCTACATACCATATGATTCCTATATGACATCTTGGAAAAGGCATGAGAAATTCCTATATGACATCTTGGAAAAGGTAACAGTAAAAACATCAGTGGTTTCCAGGGATTGAGGAGAGGAAAGAATAAAGGATTTTTAGGGCAGTGAAAATATTCTATATGATAACATATGATGGATGCATGTTTTTATATATTTGTCCAAACTCATAGAACGTACAATACCATGAGTGAAATGTAATGTAGGTTATGGACTTTGGGTGACTATGATGTGTCAGTGTAGGTTCATCAACTGTAACAAAATTGCCACTCTGGTGAAGGATATGGATAATGGGAAGGCTATGCATATGTGGGGGTAGGAGTATATGGGAAATTCTCTACCTTCTTGATTTTGCTGTGGACCTGAAATGGTTCTAAAAAAATAAAGTCTAAAAAATGTCTTGTCCTACCATTTTCAAAATATAAGGGTGATCATTTCTTTAATGTAGTATAAATATAAATGATTGAGTTTGTCTGGGGCGCCTGGGTGGCTCAGTTGGTTAAGCGACTGCCTTCGGCTCAGGTCATGATCCTGGAGTCCCTGGATTGAGTCCCGCATCAGGCTCCCTGCTCGGCAGGGAGTCTGCTTCGTCCTCTGACCCTATCCCCTCTCATGTGTTCTATCTCTCTCATTCTCTCTCTCTCAAATAAATAAAATTTTAAAAAAATATATATAAATGATTGAGTTTGTCAAGTGGTTTCTAAATGGAACCTCGCTTAGCCTTGAAATGTTTCTTTTAGCCTCTACATTTCTCTCGTTATTATTCTCTACCTGGTACTTTGAAAACTGTGATCAGTTTTGGGGAATTCTGTCCTGACTCTACCCACCTTCACAACAAAAAGCTTTCAAGTTGTTGTTGTTGACTTTTAATATATGCTTTGTTTGTCTTTATGTAACTGTGTCTCCTGAGGCTGAATATTAAGATATAATAAGAGAAAATCCAAAGTATTTGGCACCTGGCAACCATAATCTTTCTAGTTTAAGGTTACGTCCTCTTCCAGGTTTGAGTTATGAGAGAAACCAATAAATGCACTGCCCTGTTTTTATTGCCCTAAAAATCTTCATAAGACCATAAATATTTTAATCTGAAGTTCTTGCAACAATACCTGACATTGGAATTTATCTGTTCATTTGTCAAAAGTATTGCATCAGTGTGTTCTGTATCAGCAACAGTTTAACTCTTCACTGGCACATCTTCTGTATCTTAAGGGTGTGCCTTAAAAATGAACATCTATAAAGTAGAAGCAAATGCAACAGTTACTCTTAAGTTATAATAGAAGTTACTAAAATATGAATAATCAATATATTAATTAATGGATTATATTTTCAAAATGAGATATGGTCTAAGGTATTATATTCTGAATGCTATCTCCAATTGTATTATTTTTCTTTCTCAGAAATGACTTTTTTTCAGATAATGCATAGTTCTCTTCCTTTGGAGCAACATTTATAAGAAACATAAGAATCTTTGGAGCCAGATTTATTTGTGTGCAAATTCAAGATCATTCCTTTATTATTATTTTTTTAAAGATTTTATTTATTTATTTGAGAGCGAGAGAGAGAGAGCATGACCACGAGTGGGGTGGGGGGCAGAAGGAGAGGGAGAAGCAGACTCCCTGCTGAGCAGGGAGCCCCACTAGGGTCTCAGTCTCAGGACACTGGGATCATGACCTGAGCTGAAGGCAGACACTTAACTGACTGAGACACCCAGGCGCTGCAGGATCATTCCTTTAATAACTGTGTAACTTTGTTAAGTTCTTTTAATTTTCCAAAACCTGCATTCCCATACACTTAAAATGAATATTTTATAATCCCTATGTGTTTACTTTTTATAATGTACTATATATAATTAGAAGTAATAATGTGTGTTCTCTAGTTTTTGATGCCAGTTCTGTGTTCCTTTGATCAAATTGTTAATTATTCTTTTAATTCTAAATTATTATTAATTTTTAACATTTTAAAAAATTTTAACTTCTTGGTAGGATTTCATGGGTTTGTAAATTTCTTCTAATATTTCTATACATTTGAGCTTTAAATATTTTTTGTTGAAATAGAATTGACATATAACATATTAGTTTCATGTACTATAATGATTTGATATTTGTATCTATTGTTAAATGTATTATAAAAAGTAACCACATAGGGATACTGGCTGGAAATACAAACTAGAGTAACATTAATGGAAAGGAATTTGATAATACCAAACTGCATTTATCCTTTGACCCAGAAACTTCATTTCTAAAAATGTATCCTAAAAATATATTAGCAACAATATGAAAAAATATATACTTAAGGCAATTTATTCCATTTCAATTTGTAATAGCAAGAGAATATAAAACAACCTCATGTCCATGGATAGGTTACTGGCTGAATTAATCATGGCATATCCTGATCATGCAGCTGTAAAAAGAAGTGAGGAATATCCATATAGTGATATTCAGCACATACATTTTTCGTTTTATCTTTCAGAATATATTTTAAGTGAAAAAAAGTGAAGTGAAAATAAAGCGTATGTGTGCAATGCTAACATTTGACTAAGAATGTGGTGTTATTTTTATCTGTAACTAGCTATATCTATATCTACCTATTAAAGGAAGAATAAAATAAAAACTTGTAAAAGGTTGTGTATAACCTAGCAATTCCACTCCTACACATACACCCAAGAGAAAGGAAAACACAATATGTCCACACAGAAACTTGAACATGAGTGTTCACAGCAACATTATTTGTAATAGCCAAAAAATGGAAACAACCAAATGTACATCAACTGATGTTTGAGCAAACGAACTGTGTTTTAGCCACACAGTGAAGTAGTATTCAGGTACAAAAAGAATGAAGTATTGATTCATGCTACAAAAATCAGTGTACCTTGAGTACATTATGCTAAGTGAAAGAGGCAACATAATTGTATTATTCCATTTATATGAAAAGTCCAGAGTGGGCAAATCCAGAGAGAAAGAAAGTAGATTAGTGATTGTCAGGGGTTTGGGGTGGGGGTGAAGAGGAGGGAGAAATGGGGAGTGACTGCTATAATAGGTAGGGGGTTTCTTTTGGGAGAAATGAACTATTCTGAAAATAGTGACGAAGGTTGGATAACTGTAAATATACTACAAACCACTGAATTTGCACTCTTTAAAAGGGTGAATGTTATGGTATATTAACTATATCTCAATAAAAATTTTCACCTAAAAATGGAGATTTTATTGCTTACATTAAGGAGCTATTCTGTGGATGAGATAATATTTGCAAATTAAATAGCAAGATGGTTAATATGTAGTAGGTGCTTATTCAGTGTTAGTTTCCCTTCCTATATGATGTATGGTAATTATACTTTCACTTGTGATTGTGAACAGCTTGTGTCTTTTTTTTTTTTTGATGCATCCCTTCTTTGCATCTTTTTTTTTTTAAGATTTTATTTATTCATTTGAGACACAGAGATACAGAGAGAGAGAGCATGAGCAGGGAGAGAGGCAGAGGGAGAAGGAGAAGCAGGCTCCCTGCTGAGCCAGGAGCCCGATGTGGGGCTCGATCCCAGGACCCTGGAATCATGACCTGAGCCGAAGGCAGATGCTTAACCATCTGAGCCACCCAGGCGCCCCCCCTTCTTTGCATCTTAATAGCTCTTTGAGCTTACTACCTATTCTTGGCAGTAATTGCATATATAACATCCCAAACTGTGTAGTCATTTCAGACAATCAATCAGATGTCTGTCTGCCGGATGCTGATCAACAGTTAGCTAAATCTGATATGTTTTTGGAATCAAAAGGACCAAAGAGTCTTAAATGAGATGGAAGATTCACAAATAACATGAAATTGGTACCTAGCCCTGCTGAGGATTTAAATACTGAAAAGCCTGTCTTATGGGTGAATTTTGCATTCGGAACTAAAATTGCTGTTGAAATCATTTTAGTAATGGCAATTCCTCACATGTGGTCTGATGGAGGGATAGTGAGAAATAAGGCTGGAGAAGCGAGTAGGAGTCAACTTGAAAGATCTTCTAAGTTACATCTTAGGGAAGTTTATTAAACTAACGGTTAATTAATTTTATTTTTCTCAATTTTCCAAGATCTCTGAATGAAATTTTGACCCCATTGTATCTGTTTCTTCCAGAGACTAATACAAATATCCTCCTGCAGGGAGGATAGAAGCTGGAGAAAGAAAGTGAAAGTTTGCTTTATGTTCTGGAAATAAGAAACCCTTTATTAGATACATGATTTAGAAATATTTTCTCCCAGTCTGTGCCTTGTCTTCTCATTTTCCTAACAGTGACTTTCAAAAAAGCAGAGATTATACATTTTGGTGAGAATTTATCATTTTTCCCTCTTTAGATTGTCTTTTTGTGTCATATCTAAGAAATCTTTGCCTAACAAGATCTTGAATATTTTTCTATGCTTACTTCTAGAAGTTTCACAGTTTTAGCTCCTGTATGTAGGTTTATCATCCATTTTAAGTTTTTTTAAAATTTCATACAAAATAGATTGTCCTTTTTTCTCAATTCATGTCCAGTTGTCCAAGCATCATTTATTTAAAACATTCCTCTTTCTTGTCAACCTTGACATCCTTGTCGAAAATCAGTTCATTATATGTTGAGGTTCAATTACTGAACTTTATTTTTTTCATTGATTTATGACCACATTTTTCACTAATGTCACACTCACTTGATTGCTCTTAAATGAGGTAGAGGGAGTCATTGACATTTGTTTGTTTTGTTTAGTTTTGGGAAATTAGAATTCCTTAGTTTCTATATAAATTTCAGAATTAGATTGATAATTTCTACAAAAACTTCTGGAATTTCAATTAGGTTTGGGTCATATTTATAGGTCAACTTGAGCAGAACTCACATATTAATTCCATGAACTATTTTGAGCCATAAATATGGTATATTTCTCCAATTATGAAAGTACGATGGAGTAAATGGTAATACTCAGCTTATTGGCTTGGGTACTGTGTTTTAGGCCTACCAAGTATCCCATTTCCTTTGTTGCTTCCATGACCTGGATTTTGTTTCAGTTAGTAATGTGCCCAACTGAAGACTTGATTTCCAAGACTCCCATATAGGTAGCTATAACCAATTGGCAGAATTTTTGTCAAAGAGCTATATTAAGTGTCTAGGTGTGGCTTCTAGAAAAGCTGTAGCTTTACTGCTTAGAAGAAGAAGGAAGGGGGGAAGGGGAGGGGGAGGAGAAGGAGGGGGAGAGGAAAAAGAAGAGAAAGAAGAATAGGATAGAATGGTCAAAAGTTAACTGCCTTATTACTAATTTTTGTTACATGAAGCCACCTAAACCTCCATTTGTTTAAGACTTTGTGGGCAGATTTTCTGTTACATACAGCCAAAATTATTTCAGACAAGCATCTAGAGAAGTGGGTGTACCATTCACATATATGTGGAATAAAGAATAAGGAATAAATGTCTATCATCATTCTATACTCCATACCAGAGTAGATATAAATATCCTATTCATGGAAGTGTAATTTAGAAAAAAAGAAAAGATGTCTGTTGCTTTAGTTTTAATTTTAATTTTAGAGAAGTAAATTGGAATACTATTGTTATACATAAAGTTTTATACCTTTTGTACTAGATATATTTGTTAAAGAGTAAAGGATTTAAAAACTCTACATTATACTTTGGAGATAATGAAATGGTCTCGAATTTGTCATTTTTTGTTGAGCCACTTTCATATATAGGTCTTATGTTCCTTGGCAGAAGAAATTATATACCTAGCACACATTTGTTTTCTGCATATTATTGAGTCCTATAAGTTGTGAAGGTCATTGTGAATCATAAATATCTGTGCCTTAAAAATCAATACTTAATTTTTTTCATAATACTTCACATAATATGTAAATCTTAGCTATACACTTTTGGGCTACTGCTGAAGTCACTTTTATATCCTTCCCAGCATCTCATCTACAACTTTATACTTTCAAAGTATGATGTCATTTATCTTATGAAATTTGGATTCTAAGAAATAAATGTTAGGTTTTGCAATCTTGAATAATATTTTTTTAGTAGAGATTTAAAAGTAACAATTTTAGAGGTAGCAAGAAAGTGACAGACACAAAAAATCGGATGAACTAATATCAAATTATTTCCAAGAATATTATGTGCAAAGTGTATTCTCTCATCCCAGGTATTGGAAATTAAGTACAATCATCATCTGAATATCCAATTAAGTGAAGGTGGCGCTAGCATAATCTAACTATAATTCATGCTTAATATCAAGATAAAAGTGATATATGGTCCCATTATATTTAGTTTTTTAATTATTTAACTTGGCTTAGGTTGATGGTAAAATGAATCTTTTTAGTCTAGAATGACTTCTTGGTTATTTTTGCCCTTCAAAATATTTCTCATTGCCTAGTGCTAAGCCCCTATGCTATGAAAACTTTCCTCAACTCCCAAGTCACAATCATATGTTTTTTCTTTAGTATTTCCTTAGGTTATGTCTACATTTCTGCCATCCTCTTACTACATTATGCTTTGTATAATACTTAGTTGTGCATAAAGCTTTCTCATTAGGAAATATGTTACTTCAAGGCAGGATTATGGCTGCCTTCTTCCCTTTCTACCTTCTGTTTCTCCTTCATTTCTTCCTTTTCTTGTTAATAATTATAGCTAAGAGAACTTGATAGATTTTATTCTCTACTAAATTTACCATTATGCATGGTACAGATAAACATAATAACATACACTTATATGAAGTGCTTAATATTCTCATAAGCACTGTTATTTTGAAATGATATTTTGTATCACTGTATCAAAGTAAAATAAGAAATTCTGTTATGGTCTTCAGAATCAATAATTTCCATATCTAAAGAGGATATAATTATAATCAAAGAACTGAGGTAAAAACTATAGTATCCAAATTAAATTGGAAATATTACTTTAGATGCAACATTTTATTTTTTTATTTTTATTTATTTATTTATTTTTTGTTTAGATGCAACATTTTAAAACATTTATTTCTTCAAACCCCTTTCACTGAGATGGCCTGGACACA
This sequence comes from Neomonachus schauinslandi, assembly GCF_002201575.2. Classification (NCBI taxonomy): domain Eukaryota; kingdom Metazoa; phylum Chordata; class Mammalia; order Carnivora; family Phocidae; genus Neomonachus; species Neomonachus schauinslandi. The sequence continues at coordinate 34,590,359 of NC_058413.1, forward strand.
ATATTGTTCTAGTAGAAATGAGTGTCTCTAACCTCACAGTTGTCTTCCCTAATCCCTTCCACTAAAAGAAACCAGAATTCCTTAGAGAAATGTCTGATTTTAGAGGTGATTTTTCCCTCAGTTCTATTGCAAAGGCAACCTCCTTGTATAAATGTTTACCTTGGTTTTACATTGTGAGGCTCTAAGTCTCAGGGGATTTTTTGTCGTCACTGTTTTTTTTGTTGTTGTTGTTTTGTTTTGTTTTTTTAAAGGTTTGCCTGCTCTGTTTTAGTGTTTCTTTAACTCCAGAACTGAGTCAGGTGCTAAAGTATCTTGAGTTCTGACAAAAAAAATCAAGTGGTACATGGTGCAGAAGCTTCTGCTCTTTTGGCTTTTGAATGAATAATCAGTTAATAATCAGAAGAGCAAACCACTTTTCCTCCACTTAGCTTCCAGGATCTCAGGTTTCCTGATGAAAGCATCTGTCTCTTTTCCAGTATCAGTGTTTGAAAATACTTCATCCCATGGATCCCACACCACATAGACCCAAGGGGAGTATGAGGCAGGGGAATTGGGCAATTTCTCCCTGGAGTAAACTCTGGGCCCGGGGAACACACAGAGTTTCCCACAAGGGACTTACAGGCTTCTGTAGGCTGAGTCTCCATCAAGAAAGCACAAAACGTTCATCTTCACCTGAGACCTAAGGAAAGACAAATATCTCCGTGGCTGGTCTGTCTCTTTGTAAACCTGAAGAACACAGTTTCATATCTGTTCCCAGCTTGCCAACACCAGACACCTAGGAAGAATCCTAAGCTTGTGATGAATGCTTTTAGTTTATTCCACCAGTGTGCCTGTCCGCATTCTCAATCCCTACCCTCTGTGGTGTAATCACAAAGTGAAACTGAGAGTGAGACCATCAAAAACTTAAATACAATCTAGGATTTTTCAAGAATTCTCTAGGTACTTATTGAAAATGTGTAGCTTTTTCTTCATCATATGAAACAGACATACATTGCACACTTATTGCTATACTTTGTGAATGTTGGCTTTCAATATTGCTGATCCTTGTTCTATAGGGATAATGGCGAAAGCACATGTATGTAAATCCACTCTTGAGTGCCAGTCACAGATTGATTCAAGGGAAAATAGCAGACGACTGTCTAGATTTTATTTTATTTTATTTTTTTACGACTGTCTAGATTTTAAATTAACTCTCTTCACCTGGCTTTAATCTGGCAGACAACTTCCTGAGGCTCTAGAGAAGTGAAATGGAGATAAATCAGTCATGACTAAAGAAGTAATCTTAGTTAAAACTAATGAGGAAGCTAATTGGAGTCATTTATCTTCATGTCAGGTTCATTATTACACTGTGGCTCTTCTTTGTGTTAAAGTGGTCAAAGTGTCCATGTGAATCAACAAACAGGTTCTTGCATTGTTGAAATAAGGGGATTAAAATGGGGGTTAGAGTTTGTTAAGAAATCCCTTGATTTTTCACTCCTTTAAGTGAAACTTTGTATTTTCTACATACTTACTAATGAGGTATGTAATTGAATTACTTGGGTTATATGACTCCGTGGAGCCGTTTCTCCATTTCAGGAGAAATGTTAAAATCATTCTACTGATAGACATTATTTCTCTCCTATTGAAGAAGTTCATTTATTTAGTATTTGAATGAATAACATGAGATCAAATTTAAATTTGGTATGTTTTGTTTCATGCTTTTATTATATATCAAAATAAAATATTTAAAATTTTTGATTATTAAAAAAAACTCATCCCCTCAAATATCACATACCAGTATTTGCACAAATTAAATATCTCTCCTGTATTTTTTGCCTCAGCTTTTTAAAAAAGGAAACTTAGAGTAGCACTGCAGATCATCTAGTATAGTGGCTCTCAATCTTAGCTGTACATTCAAACCAGTCAATCTGGAAACTTCATTTTTAATTGGAACTCAGGTGTGCAGAGAGATTAGTGATAATCCTTGGTAGTAGATACATGGTTATCTTTGGCCTACATTTATGTGTTTAATTTGCTAATATAATGAGTATTACTAAACTCACCATTCAACGTTTTACCTACTCCTATATGTGTATAGAGACCTTTCCTATCCTAAGTCCCCTTCTCCTCTACAGATGAAACCACTATTCTGACTGTATTTTTTTGCAGATGTATATTGTATGCCTAAATAATGCATCGTTTGTTTTATGTGCTTTTGAACTTTATAAAAAGGCAGTTGTATATTTTCCTTACTCATCATTAGATCACTAAAATGTATTCATGTTATTGCATGTAAAAATTCATTTTCACTGGCATGAAGTATCTCATTGCATAAATATATCACAATCAATCTACCGTATTATTTTTTCATCTGTGGGCATTTTCAGTCTTTTTGTTAACTTTTCTCCTTTTCTTTTCTCTTACTTTTTAATCTGTTCTTACTTCTTCCCCCCTCCCCCAATTAAGTAGTGCTACTATGAACATTCTTCAGTACATCTCCTCTTTAGAACTTTAATTTGGGAATACACTCAGGAGTCAAAATGCTTCTCACCAGGAAAACTTCTTTGACAGCAGAGGTGCCAGAGTAGGATGAATAGAATCAAGAACAGCTGGTAGGAGCGTAAAATCAGTATCAGTTGTAATTTCAGGATAAACAGCAGTAGTCAGGGATTACTCATCTTTCATATTCCCTATTGTAAATTTTGCCCCAGAAATTGTGAGGGAACATCATCTTGAAGAAGCCTTGGCAGGAGACAGTGTACTTAATGTGAGATGGAAGTGCATCAGAGAGATGCAAAGGGTGGACCATAGCAAGTGCGGCTGTCCTCAGAGGAGCGCTCTTCAGCTACTCCAGTTACATTTCTCTATACATACAAGGATCTAGAAGTGCCCAAGTTTGCACTAATCTGGAGAGGTGCTAGTGCAGAAGTAATAAAACTTAGTTCACATGTCCCCAGTTGGGACCAAATCTAAGGCAGAATTTACCCCTAGAAATCCCAACCATGATGAAGCTGAGGCTAAGATTTTGCTTGAAATTATACCTTTACTTAGATTCCTCTCCTCTCTTCTGCTTCCCTCACTCTTCTAAGTTTCTTACGAGAGCACTCAATAAATTGCTTGCATTCAAGTCCTCACACTGTGGCCAGCTTCTGAGAAACTTGATGGGTAGAAATATGCTAAAGAATGGATCCAGAAACTCCATAACCTAAATTTTCAAAGCTTATAATTGAGTGGTAAAGGATTCTACTTCCCTCTTTAACTTTCCTGAAACTTTGATTTCAGGCTTCTGGCTTCCAGAACTGTGAGAGAATAAATTTCTGTTATCTGAAACCACCAAGTTAGTGGTAATTTGTTAGGGCAGCCCCAGGAAACTAATTTAGGTAATTTAACAGAATATTACACAGTTCTTAAACATACTATTCTAAAGAACATAAAAAATATTATGGGGTGATATTAAAGAATAAGGAGGCTGAATATCATTACTAAAATGGTGACATAGGTTGTTCCTGACTTTGGTCCTCCTCACAAGAACAACAAACATCTATTCAAGAACAAGGCACCACTAAGAGAATCCTAGAGGCAATGCGGAAGCACCCTCTTGCACCTCAGAGACAAAGGCAGATCACATTAGAATGGTAAGAAAAGCAGCTACACATTGACCACATTACCCCTTCCCCAGGCCAGTGCAGCACCATGTGGAGAGGTCTCTGAACCTCTAGTTCCTTCAGTGGGAAAATAGAACTCAGGGGACACATCCAGCTCCCCCCTTTCAGCATTGTGGGTCACTTTGTGGGAGACCCTACTCTGATCTTTCACCATGGGAATTGTAGGGGAATTTGTGGGGCAGATTCCACTGGGAATCTGACTATGACAGAGAAAGTGGGGAGGGGCTTGCAACAACCAGCACACAGATCCCTGCAGACCAGGTTGATACCTCCAGTGCCCAAGTAGTAATCCCAAACAGCGGCTTTGCTCATCTGCAGAATTAAATCAGGGACAGACTCTGATCAGGGAACTCAGCAAAGTACTGATTGGCCTGATTCAGATCCTGAAACAAGGAGTGTTGCTGACCCTAAAGCCCTGTTTGCCCATGCTTAGGCAAGGTGCTGAATCATAGCCCCACCCCCTGTGAAGAATGTCTTCCAGCCCCACCTGATCAGAGAGCTCCTGACCGGTCCCAGAAGCTGTACAGTCTAGCAGTGCTCAAGCTGGGCAGGCAGAGCTGATCACCCCCAGAACAAAGCCAGTACCAGGCATAGAAGCTTCCTGTACTACATGCATGCAGGAGGACTAATTCATAGCCAAGGCTGAGGGTAGCTCCCAGCCCCTCCCAACTAGAGAGACTGCTCGGGGAAATAAAAATAGCCTAGAATGTCCCCACCTCTTTCCACTCAGGCAGGGGGTCTGTACCATTACCTTACCTGTGGTGGAGAGTGTATTCTGGCTCCATTTGACCAGAAGGGCTGGTGAAAACACTTGAAAGTTGTGCAGCCCAGGGGTGCTCTAGCTAAAAGAAGGTTTGCAGAGCAAAGCCTATGGCCCTGTTGAGCCAGGGAACTTGGGGTATGGATATGTTACTTCCACTTAAAGAACTTCCGTTTAGCATTTCTTGTAAGGCAGGTCTGGTGGTAATGATATTCCTCGGTTTTGTTTCAAAAAGTCTTTATCCCTCATTTGTTTCTGAAGGACAGTTTTGCTGGTTACAGAATCTGTGGTTAACAATGACTTACTTTCAATATTTTAAACGTCATCCCTTTCACTCTCTGGCCTGAAAAGTTTCTGTTGTAAAATCTGCCAAGGGATACAAATGGATTGTTACATAATATATAACCATGACCATGTCTGTGAATGCATTAAGAAAAACCTGTGTTTATAGCTTGTCATTTATAATGCAACATAATCTATCCTACCCTCACCAGTAAAACCTCCAATAACACAACAGGGAAACTGAGAAAAGTATTTTATAACTGAAAAAAAAATACTATTTTACATGATTAGATTAAATGGATAGAAACCATAATCACAAATGTTCTGAGGTTTAAAATGTATACAGATTTTCTGGTAAAGTATTAAAAGTCTATTTTTTTTTTCATATTTTGTAGTTTCTCTGAATCCAGGTTGATTCTGTCCAAGGACTTGCATTTGTCTATTTGTTCTACTATGACATGTAGTAGAATCACCTTGAGTGTTATATGACTTCATTTAATACTAGTAGTACTTCTGCATGTCATTGATTTATTTATTATTTCTTTTATTAATTTGTTCACCAAACAAATATTTATTGCATATCTGTCATGTGTCAGATACTATTCTAGGCAATCAGGATACAATAATAACAAAGCTAATTGCCATTTGTTGAGGACCTTAGTTGTGCCAGATAGTACTTAGAGTATTTTATTTATATAATTTAATACAAGTAGTGAGATGTCTGATTATTTCTAATTTTTTTTACATAAGAAAACTGAGGGCCTAAGAGGTTAAATGAATTGGATGAGGTTACTTATAAGAGGCAGAATTGGGATTCCAACTTTTGTTCAAATACAAAGTACACTCACTAGTTTGCTTATGCATATGTCCCAGTCCACTCAGGATTATTCTGGTTTACACCTTTTGTCCTAATATAATTACTAATCGTGCTCTATCCCTCTCAAATGTGTTCTGATTTCTGAAGATAACTGATACTGTCACCTTAATATCACTACATTGTGACTCATGACCTTTGGTCAGAGTGTAGGGAGGAACAGTGCCTATGTGTGTTAAGATATTTTGAGATGATCAATGTGAAAAAGAAACAGCATGTCCAATAGACCTTCCTCTTTATTAGTCTGTGTTGCAGACTGTTTTGTAAAAGATCGCTTTACAAAACTACACTGCAGTTAGAAAAAATTTACTTGTGTTAATATTTAGTGACAATCAATATCTGAAAGGCCAAAAATTGTGGTATTTTATGTTTTGGAAGGCACACTACTGTATTTCATAGTGTTAAATTATTTAAGCTTCTGTTTTCTCCATCACTGGATTATGTAAGGGTTCCCATAGGGTGAGCCAGACAGTATTAGGAAATACAGAGAATATTGACTGCAAAGTGGAATATCCCTCAGTAAATAAGCACAATCGATCCCATAAAAATTTCAAGAAGCCCGTTCTGTGAAAATTTATTTTGTGGCTATAAACATTTAGTTTTTCAGACTATGAATCATTTCTGTAGTAATACCTTGAAATTAATGGGTGTTTCTGAGGAAAGTATGAGATTTACATAAATGTGACTCTCAGATACTAGAATATATTTTATTTTGAAGTAAACTCAATAGATACTACATCCTTTCTAAACATCAAAATGAGGGTCCAACTCTAATAAAGGAAATTGAACTTGAAGAGCTGTAATCAAGGAATAAGAACCAAAGATCCTCAGCTGCACTTGAACAGATTTTGATGATGAGATTTTGGACCTTCAGCCTAAGCCTAATACCATCATAAATGAGACTTTGTGAGATATCTTGAGGGAATTTTGCACGTGTAAAGATGATAAACTGCTGTGGCTAGAGGGCAGACTGTAGCAAATCTTACTTCCCACTAAAGTCCTTGAAAATATATTTTATCCTACATATGTGTCTTAAAAGGTGATATTGATATTTTTCCACTGATTGATGAGATCTTTGCTTTTTGCCTTTCAATGTGGGTAGGCCTGTGACTACAATAAAATTAACACCGTGTAACTGCTGAGGTTAAGTCCAAAAAAAAGGTAATAAAACTTATGCTCAGTAATAATCATAGCCAATATTTCAAACACATTATTGGTGAAGTGTTGTAATAAACACATTTCAAAGATGAGTAAACATTTGGAAGTACATGGTGACATAAATGAGAAAGCTCTTCTCCTCTTAACAATGAAAAATGATGTCATTACTAAGAGGTCCTTTGAGTTTCAGGTTGAGCACCCCTCCACTGAGCTATAGTCTTGGAGTCACACTTTGAACCTTATCCCTGAGTGGAATAAATGCTATACCTGTCCAGGAGCTAGAACACTCAGCCAAGGATATTTTCTATGCAGTAGACTGCATGAGGTATACCTCTCTTCACTAATTAAAGTATAATAAAATTATTTTTATACCTGTCACTACTAAAAACACTTGAAAGTTGGTTCTATTGCTAAAAAGCAATCCTGATACAATTTATATACATACATCTTATGCATATTATTAAGAATATGATTAACTGAGATTAAGCACAATGATAAAAAACAAATACAAAATTAAAGAGACTCATGGACAGACTCTTTGATAAAACCTAAACAACAAGGAAAAAAAAAAGGAAGGAAGGGAGCAAAACCAGATAGCATAATTCTCTACCTTTGTAGTAGGAAGATCAGTGACCTGAGATTCATGAAGCTGATTTTCTGGTGCTAATTAGCTGAGTCACCTTTGTCCTGCCTTTATACTGTCTGTGATTCCATGTTCCACAACCCCCCCCCCCAACCTTCTACTGAGAAAATTATCTACCTATCCTGAGTAATCTATTTAGACGGCTGTGGGAGAAAAAAAATAAATGTCAGCAGGATTTGAAATGGTAATAATAATATCACATATAGAGTAGTAATAGCTAGTTATCTTACCTGATTGGTTCAACTAAAAGGGAATACATATTCACAAAGAGGGGATAAGATCCCATCCAAACTGTGTCACCATCACAAGTACCAGCAACATCTGTTAGGAATTCTTTTAAATTTGGTTGCTTTCTTTTTTTTTTTAAAGATTTTTTATTTATTTATTTGAGAGAGAGAATGAGAGAGAGAGAGAGCACATGAGAGGGGGGAGGGTCAGAGGGAGAAGCAGACTCCCCACTGAGCAGGGAGCCCGATGCAGGACTCGATCCTGGGACTCCAGGATCATGACCTGAGCCGAAGGCAGTCACTTAACCAACTGAGCCACCCAGGCGCCCTAAATTTGGTTGCTTTCAATAGCTATCTTATTTTAGTATTTACCTCTTCTGGTTTGTTTTCTTTCGTCATGTCTCTTTCTCCTCTGTCCCTATATGCAGATTAATAAGGGAAGATGAATATATTTAAAGAAAAATCCAAAAAAATGCATAACTACTTTTAACAGGCAAAAAGCAAGCAATTATGCAAACCTAGTAAATATGGTGAATGATGAATCTAAGAAATGTAATTTTAGATGGAAATCAAAGTGACCCCATAAAGTAATAATATTAATTTTGTATTTTGGATCATAATCTAAACCTTCTCATTGCAAAATGGAGTTGCAATGTGGTCTTGATAGAATGAGTCAAATGTATCAATTGTTTAAAAATAATATATATCAAATATATTAATTATTGAATAACCAATAAATATGTAGGTGCTGCTATTATTAGCCGATGACTGTGTCAAAGGAAATACTGATTTAGAGGAATATCATCATTTCTTAAGTAAATCATCCCTTAGTACTCATCTTTTTAATCTCTTATGCTTGCTATTTTCTTTGTCTTCCTTTATGCCTCTCTCTCAAATGTAGTTCCTTTGAACTTTTTCTAGAAGCAGGTTTCCTGGTAGACAGTCTCTTCTGCAGCTTCTCTGAGATGCATGACCTTCCCAACCATCTTTGCAGATACCTGGCTCTCTCCAGGGGCACAAGTTTGTTTTAAGGTTCTCCACAGAAAACAAGGCCTGAGGTGGACTCTCCATTGCCACTTCTTAGACAGAACTGCCATGATGTCTGCTTTAAAATATGAAGGACAGAGCTTGGGTGTGAATTCAGATTTGTATCGTTCTGGAACCTGCCTTAACCATTGGGCTGCCCTGCCCTTCAGGAGGTACTGTGATATAACACGCTGTCGGTGGTGCCACACGTCGTGCTACTTCCTACTTCTGTTCATTTGACGTTCTTCACCGGGAATGACTTTAAATCTCCTCTACCCCACTAGTTCCCATTTGTCATCTGAAACTCAGTATATCAACCATTCCCTCCAGGAAGGCTTCCCCAGATCCTCAATCCAATTAGGGAAGTTTCCAACATTATGCTTTCCAGGGCCCACAAGAGCCCAGCACACAGTTTGTGTACATTACAGATGATACTTATACCAAGAAACAGGTCCTGAGAATGGAGCACATAGTTTTGAAAGTGCTTGCTTTTGACCTAGCTGCACCAACAATAAATCAGTTCCTTACCCAATACTTTCTGCACCAGCCGTCTGCCAACTGCAAAGTTGAAAGTTTAGCAATGTTTTTGGGAGAACTAAGTCTGATAGATGCTGACCTCTACCTAAAGTATCTGCCATCAGTTATTGCTGCAGCAGCTTTTCATTTAGCACTCTGCACAGTCACAGGACAGAGCTGGCCTGAATCTTTAGTTCAAAAGACTGGATATACCTTGGAAAGTCTCAAGCTTTGTCTCATGGACCTTCACCAGACCTACCTCAGAGCACCGCAGCATGCACAACAGTCAATAAGAGAAAAGTATAAATGTTCAAAGTATCATGGTGTTTCTCTCCTCAACCCGCCAGAGACACTAAATGTGTAATGGTGAAAGACCGCCTTTGTTTTGTAAGATGTAAATCACTCAAAGTATATGGTGCACAGTTTTTGTAAGATTTTAATTTTACAATCATTTCTGAATAGAGTTATGGTCAAGTACAAATTATGGTATCTATTACTTTTTAAATGGTTTTAATTTGTATATCTTTTGTACATGTAACTATCTTAGATATTTGGCTAATTTTAAGTGGTTTTGTTAAAGTATTAATGATGCCAGCTGTCAGCACAGTAAGAATAAGAACTAATAAACGGATTTTGGAAAATAAATAAATAAATACATACATACATACATACATACATACAGACCCCTCACCTTCAGCTATCCATCACATACCACTGACTCTATCTTTGTGTTCTCCAATTGCAATTTACTCTACATTAGGGAACAGATCCTGTTTATCTCTTTTCCCATAGTAAGGACTCAGTATAAGCTACATGAATACATTCAACTGCTGTGAACCATTTCCCCCCTGTGGGGCAGTATCTTTTCTGTTCTAAGGTCTATATAAAGTCTTACCTTACAGAGTTTAAGTTCCATGTGACAACAGGATTACAAAAATTGCTTTTCCAAATGACTCAAAGTTTTCATAGGATGTTCATATATATTTCTATCTTTGTTATTATTTTTTTACATCAGATTCATTTGTTTTTTCAATGACTTAGCTGTTGTATTCAAGTTTTCCACAACTGTTCAAATGAGTCATCGTAGATTTCTTTACACTTAAGTGTGTTTTGTGGAAAGCTGAACAATGCTATTTTTTCCACATGCACAATGGTTGCTTTGCATTAGCTATTTCAGACATCTCTTCTAAAGTTTGATAATGCTGTCCAATTGCTTATTAAACTACAAGCATAAGAGTGTTTCTTTTCATCACTTCTTTCTTAAAGTATCTATGTTTTTTTCTTCCAGGAAAATGTAAAACTTTTTTTTTTTGAAACTTTAAAAGTAAGTGCAGAATCAGATTAATATCTTAAAATCTTAGGAACCTTTAGTTGTCTTAAAATATTTAATAGACTAAATCCAAAGCTTATACTTAATATTTAATTATCTTCCCTCTCTTGATTTAATCTCCTTGTTTAGCTTAACTTATTCCGTTTATTCAAGGCTACCCCACACAAGAATCAAATGGTTCAGTTCTAATGCCCTAAATCCCTTATCCCCATCTTTCTTTCTGAGTCCGCTCCTGTCTGGAACATCCTTTCCTCTTGAAATCCTTTCCATTCCTTAAGGTTCAAATCACCTTCTTCATGTAAGTTGTCTCATCACCAAAACACGATATGAATTGTCACCCTCCCAAACTGTTGTTGTTTCTCTTATTCTCATTATATTCCACCTGTAATTTTTTTTTAATTTTTTATTTATTTGAGAGAGAGAGCGAGCAAGAGAGCACAAGCAGGGGGAGCAGCAGAGGGAGAGGGAGAAACAGAGGGAGCCGTATGGGGGGCTAGATCCCAGGACCCTGAAATCTGACCTGAGCCGGAGGCAGACGCCTAACCAACTGAGTCACTGGGTGCCCCTGACCTGTAATTTGTATAGATGCTCTGCCTTCAAATTAAATTCAACAAATATTTTTCCGAAAAGCCCACTTATTTGTATACTAAGTTTTGTTAGAAAGGTTTTTATCTTGTCATTTTTAAAGCAAGGGTGCTATTTTAATGCACACAGGGCTAACACAATTAGGTAATGCCTCATGAAGTAAATGACCTTCAGAGATTTTAGAATGAATATTATTTGAACATCAAAATATTTAATTTGGGGTGGGCATTGTAAGCAAGAAAAAAAGATTCCAGGAAGATGGAACAGGACACAGAGGCAAGAAAGTATGGTGCCTGTTTAAGGAATATTGTGTTCTGGTTTTGCTGGGAGAGTCTGCCTTGGTGAGTCCACTTCAGCATTATCTGATTCCATTAAAGTCCATTATTCTTCCCTCTGAATTGCCTGAAGAGCTCTGTCCCAAGTGCATACTGAGAGTGTCCAGAGCACTCTTCATTGCCGAAGGGACAGATGCAAAATTGGCTGGCCCACTGAGCCAAGTTCCTCTGTTGTAGATTCATTTGGAGTTTTTCCCTTTGCCTGTAAAGAGTTGTTCCTGTGGTGTGTGCATCTGCCTCTGATCCCATTTTGTTTGAGATTATTTAATTGTTCCACATGCTGGGAATGTTTATTTATTTACCCACCAGACACCTGCACCTCTTTGATGCTGTCATTTTGATTTGTTTATAAATAGAAAAAAGAAAATCCCATTGAGGGTGAAACACATTTTATGTCCAGTGAAAATGTTTAGCAATCACAGTAGAAAGCACATTGTTTTAATTTCACAGTCCGTTGGAAGCATTAGCTCATTAACTAATTAAAAATAAAGGAAAGAGAGGTGGTTTGGGATAGAGAATATTGTTTACTCTAGTCAGCATGTATTAGCAGAGCTCATAGATCTTTAACTGTTAAGCACATATCAGATCTCTGCTTAACCTCCTTGGGCACCTGACTCTATTAGGTTTGTACTGCTCTCTCTCCCTTCTGTGTCACAGGAAATAAAATAGTTTCCCTGATTGGAGGTGATGGGGTCAGTTTTATATTTCAGGTTAGTTTTGTGTCTTGAAAATTGAAGGGAATGATAGAAAAAAAAAATGCATTCTTTACCGCTTGTCCTCCTTCTTTCAACGTTTCATAAGTGTTTACTAGGTGTGAGCCATAAGCAAGGTGTAGCATCTGACTCTCAAGATAGCTTTTTAAAGAAACTGGTTACAGTGCAGCATGATAATTGCAAAGATAAAGTCCTGTATATCAACACAAAGGAGTGGGAAGAGGGAAGATGGTTAGGAAAGGCTACCTGTTAAGCAGACTATTTAAGTTAGACGCTCTATATTCCTTTTATATACCACACAGAATTTATGAAAGAATGTGTATATTACATTTTTCTGTGACTACAACTCCATGAGGAGGGATTAAGGAAATAATAATAATAGCTGACATTAATTGATTGTTTCCATACTTGTCTTAAGTGAATTAATTTACTGAATCTTCACAACAACCCTATGAGGCAAGTAGTGTTTCCATCACCTCCATTTTGAAGAGGAGGAATCAGAGGCTTAGAGAGGTAAGTAACTTTCCCAAAGCATCACCGAGAAATGAAGTAGCAGAACCAGAATACAAACTCAGGCAACCTGATTCTTATGCCTTTGATTTTAACCTTTGTGTAATACAGAAAAAGGAGCTTCTGAAAAAGGGAGACAGAAGGCTTCAGGGACATAATATCTATCACAGTCCATTCAGGAAACAGCACACCAATAATTTAAGCAGGGGAATTTTCACATAAAGAATTATCAACAGTAAAGAGGAGATTAATTTGTAAAAGAGGCAAAGACAGCTCTAGAGAATACAGGAATGACAGACAGATATAGGGAGCAGCTACTACATTTAAAGCTAAGTGAAAGAATCTAAGGAAGAAGCCAGTTAGGAAGGGGACCTATCCTACACCAAGCGTAATATATTTACTTTATTGTAAATTTGTTGTGTCTGAGGTCCACTGGATGGAAGAAAAATTCTCTGAGACCATAGACTGGAGCTGGGAAACTACCTCCTGGGGTTCATACACAGCTCACAGAGAGGGTAACTGCTTTGCTGCAGGTAAAACTTTCTGGGGTTGTGCACCATATGTTCTCTTGCACACCACTAGCCAGGAAACTGTCAAAAAAAAAAGCTCTAAACTAGGTTAGAAAAAAAAAACCCTTTCCATTTGCAGTGACTTTTCAAGAGCCTACTGTTAAAGGTAACCAACAAAGCAGAAATGCTACAAGGTCCAGCTACGGTACCATAAAACAGGGCAAAAATGGGTAGATTTAGAGTTGAGACACAGGAAATAGAAGATTTTTTTTTTAGGATTTTACTTACTTATTTGTCAGAGAGAGAGAGAGAGAGAGAGGGAACACAGCAGGGGAAGTGAGACAGGAATCAGGCCTCCTGTTGAACAGGGAGCCCAATGCAGGGCTCAATCCCAGGACCCCGGGATCATGACCCGAGCCAAAGGCAGACGCTTAGACTGAGCCACCCAGGTGCCCCTAGAACTGAAGATTTTTAATCATGTAAAAATATGGTGTCCAGGGCGCCTGGGTGGCTCAGTTGCTTAAGCAACTGCCTTCAGCTCAGGTCATGATCCCAGAGTCCCAGGATGGAGTCCCGCGTCAGGCTCCCCGCTCAGCGAGGAGCCTGCTTCTCTCCCTGACCATCTCCCCTCTCATGCTGTCTCTCGTGCTCTCTCTCTCAAATAAATAAAACTTTAAAAAAAATATATGGTGTCCAGTCATATGCTATTCAAAATAAAGCAATGATACTTTATAAAAAATTAATGACATAAGAGAAAGCCTTGGATTTACCCTAATGCCTGGATTGATATGTTCTCTCTTTCCACACACATGCGCACACACACACACACACACACACACACTTCAATTATCAAATTATTTCAAACAAATCTTGTGTGCCCATTACTTAATGGTAACAAGAAGTACATGCTTTGTTTTTCTTTTGGGAAATTTAGCAATGGAAGCATCTCTTCACCAATTTAAGGGTTTGCAGAAAAAGAATGTAATCCTTGTAAAATATCCCTCCATTTTCCTTTTTGTTTTTATTTTCTTTTTCCACATCTAGGATAATTTTTTTTTTTTAAGAGAGAGAGTGTGTGCACGAGTTAGGGGGTAGGGGGGCAAAGGGAGAGGGAGAGAGAATTTTAAGCAGGCTCCATGACCAGTGCGGAGTCCAACGCCAGGCTCCATCTAATGACCCTGAAATCATGACCTGAGTTGAAATCAAAAGTTGGACACTTAACCCACTGAGCCACCCAGGTGCCTCTAGGAGAATTTTTTATTATTAATCTTAAAGTTTGAATTAGATTTAAGTATTGTCCCTCCCATATCACAATGTGAATGGTCTAAATTGGAATTCTGAGGCTGAGACATTCTTTTGTATTTATGTACATGTTGTCCTGTACTCTGTTAAGAGTGGGGATCATAGGGCACCTGGGTGGCTCAGTCGTTAAGCGTCTGCCTTCGGCTCACATCATGGTCCCAGGGACCTGGAATCGAGCCCCGCATCGGGCTCCATGCTCTGCGGGAAGCCTGCTTCTCCCTCTCCCACTCCCCCTGCTTGTGTTCCCTCTCTTGCTGTGTCTCTCTCTGTCAACTAAATAAATAAAATCTTAAAAAAAAAAAAAATGAGTGGGGATCATAGGTTGTCTTTTTTCCCCTTAAGCCAACCTAGACAGGCTAAAAATATTTTAAAATATATTGTGACTTGTTCTTATCTACTCCCTAGAACCTTAATATCTCCCTGATGATAACCCCAGACTCTAAAGGAACACATTTGAAAAAGGAAAAGAAGCAAAAAGACACAACAACACACTTCATTTCTATTATAATTGATGACTTAGTCTTTTATTAGGAAGAGTCCAGTCTTTGAAATTAGAAAAGCCTTTAGGTTTCTTTGTAATTCTGAAGAATGTCATTGACATTTTCTATTCTGGGGGGGGGAAAAGCCCTGTAAGAAAAGTATGCTATATCAGCAAGTTGGAAGATAGAAAACCTAATTATTATGTCATGGTCTATATTCACTACAGAGAGAATAGGAAGAATATGAATTTGATTATCCAAAAAATATCCATTAATTGTTTTATTTTATTTTTTTTTAATTTTATTTTATTATGTTATGTTAGTCACCATACAATACATCATTAGTTTTTGGTGTAGTGATCCACGATTCATTGTTTTCATATATCACCCAGTGTTCCATGTAGTACGTGCCCTCCTTAATACCCATCACCAGGCTAACGCATCCCCCCCCATCCCCTCTAACACCCTCAGTTTGTTTCTCAGAATCTCTAGTCTCTCATGGTTTGTCTCTCCCTCTGATTCCCCCCTTCATTTTTCCCTTCCTTCTCCTAATGTCCTCCATGCTATTCCTTATGTTCCACAAATAAGTGAAACCATATGATAATTGGTTATTATTTCACTTAGCATAATCTCCTCAAGTCCCATCCATGTTGATGCAAAAGTTGGGTATTCATCCTTTCTGATGGCTGAGTAATATTCCATTGTATATGTGGAGCACATCTTCTTTATCCATTCATCTGTTGAAGGGCATCCCGGCTCTTTCCACAGTTGGGCTATTGCAGACATTGCTGCTATGAACATTGGGGTGCATATGGCCCTTCTTTTCACTACATCTGTGTCTTTGGGATAAATACCCAGTAGTGCAATTGCTGGGTCATAGGGTAGCTCTATTTTTAAATTTTTGAGGAACCTCCACACTGTTTTCCAAAGTGGCTGTACCAACTTGCATTCCCACCAACAGTGTAAGAGGGTTCTCCTTTCTCCACATCCTCTCCAACTTTTGTTGTTTCTTGCCTTGTCCATTTTTGCCATTCTAACTGGTATAAGGTGGTATCTCAATGTGGTTTTGATTTGAATTTCCCTGATGGCTAATGAAGATGAACATTTTTTCATGTGTCTGTTAGCCATTTGTATGTCTTCTTTTGAAAAGTGTCTGTTCTTGTCTTCTGCCCATTTTTTGACTTGATTATTTAGTTTTTGGGTGTTGAGTTTGAGAAGTTCTTTATAGATCTTGGATACCAGCTCTTTATCTGTAGTGTCATTTGCAAATATCTTCTCCCATTCTGTGGGTTGCCTTTTTGTTTTGTTGATTGTTTCTTTTGTTGTGCAGAAGCTTTTTATCTTGATGAAATCTCAAAAGTTCATTTTTGCTTTTGTTTCACTAGCTTTTGGAGATGTATCTTGAAAGAAGTTGCTATGGCCGATGTCGAAGAGGCTACTGCCTATGTTCTCCTCTAGGATTTTGATGTATTCCTATCTCACATTGAGGTCTTTCATCCATTTTGAGTTTATCTTTGTGTATGGTGTTAGAGAATGGTCGAGTTTCATTCTTCTGTATGTAGCTGTCCCAATTTTCCCAGCACCATTTATTGAAGAGACTATCTTTTTTCCATTGCATATTGTTTCCTGCTTTGTCGAAGATTAGTTGACCAGAGAGTTGAGGGTCCATATCTGGGCTCTCTATTCTGTTTCATTGGTCTATAGGTCTGTTTTTGTGCCAGTACCATGCTGTCTTCATGATCACTGCTTTGTAATATAGCTTGAAATCAGGCAACGTGATACCCCAGCTTTGTTTTTCTTTTTCAACATTTCCTTGGCAATTTGGGGTCTTTTCTGATTCCATACAAATTTTAGGATTGTTTGTTCCAGCACTTTGAAAAATGTTATTGGTATTTTGATCGGGATGGCATTGAAGGTATAGATTGTTCTGGGTAGCATAGACATTTTAACCATGTTTATTCTTCCGATCCCTGAGCATGGAATGTTTTTCCATCTTTTTGTGTCTTCTTCAATTTCTTTCATAAGTGTTCTGTAGTTCCTAGAGTATAGATCCTTTACCTCTTTGGTTAGGTTATTCCGAGGTATCTTATGGTTTTGGGTGCTATTGTAAATGGAATCTTTTCTTTAATTTCTCTTTCTACAGTTGCATTGATAGTGTATAAGAAAGCAACTGATTTCTGTGCATTGATTTTGTATCCTGCCACATTACTGAATTGCTGGATGAGTTCTAATAATTTGGGGGTGGAGTCTTTTGGGTTTTCCACATAAAGTATCATGTCATCTGTGAAGAGAGTTTGACTTCTTCTTTGCCAATTTGAATACCTTTTATTTCTTTTTGTTGTCTGATTGCTGTTGCTAGGACTTCTAGTACTATGTTGAACAATAGTGGTGAGAGTGGGCATCCTTGACGTGTTCCTGATCTTAAGGGAAAGGCTCTCAGCTTTTCCCCATTGAGGGTGATATTCTCTGTGGGTTTTTCATAGATGGATTTTATGAACTTGAGGAATGTTCCCTCTATCCCTATACTCTGAAGAGTTTTAATCAGGAAAGGATGCTGTATTTTGTCAAATGCTTTCTCTACATCAATTGAGAGGACCATATGGTTCTTCTGTCTCCTTTTATTAATGTGTTCTATCATATTGATTGATTTGCGAATGTTGAACCACCCTTGCATCCCGGGGATAAATCCCACTTGATCGTGGTTGATGATCCTTTTAATGTATTGTTGGATCCTATTAGCTAGGATTTTATTGAGAATTTTGGAATCCATATTTATCAGGGATATTGGTCTGAAATTCTCCTTTTTGATAGGGTCTTTGCCTGGTTTGAGGATTAAGGTTATGCTGGCCTCATACAATGAGTCCGGAAGCTTTCCTTCTGTTTCTATTTTTTGAAACAGCTTCAGTAGAATAGGTATGATTTCTTCTTTGAATGTTTGGTAGAATTCCCCAGGGAATCCATCAGTCCCTGGACTCTGTTTTTGGGAGGTGTTTGATCACTGCTTCAATCTTGTTACTGGCTATTGGCCTATTCAGGTTGTCGATTTCTTCCTGTTTCAGTCTTGGGAGTTTATAGATTTCCAGGAAGGCATCCATTTCATCTAAGTTGCTCAATTTATTGGCATATAGTTGTTGATAATAATTTCTAATAATTGTTTCTATTTCCTTGGTGTTAGTCGTGATCTCCCCCCTTTCATTCATAATTTTATTAATTTGGGTCCTTTCTCTTTTCTTTTGGATGAGTCTGGCCAGTGGTTTATCAATCTTATTAATTCTTTCAAAGAACCAGCTTCTAGTTTCTTTGATCTGATCCACTGTGTTTCTGGTTTCTAATTCAATGATCTCTGCTCTAATCTTAATTATTTCTCTTCTAATGCGTGGCTTAGGCATCATTTGTTGCTTTTTCTCTAGTTCTTTAAGGTGTAAAGTTAGTTGGTGAATTCAGGATTTTTCTATTTTTTTGAGTGATGCTTGAATGGCTATGTATTTCCCCCTGAGGACTGCCTTTGCAGTATCCCATAGGTTTTGGACTGATGTGTTTTTGTTCTAATTGGTTTCCATGAGTTGTTTAAGTTCTTTGATTTCCTGGTTGACCCAAACATTCTTGAGCAGAGTGGTCTTTAGCTTCCAAGTGTTTGAGTTTCTGCCAAATTTTTTCTTGTGATTGAGTCCCAATTTTAAAGCATTGTGGTCTGAGAATATGCAGGGAATAATCTCAATCTTTTGGTATGGGTTGAGACCTGATTTGTGACCCAGTATCTGGTCTATTCTGGAGAAAGTTCCATGTGCGCTCGAGAAGAATGAGTATTCTGTTGTTTTAGGGTGGAATGTTCTGTATATATCTATGAGGTCTATCTGGTCCAGTGTGTTATTCAAAACTCTTGTTTTTTTTGTTGATTTTCTGCTTAGATGATCTGTCCATTGCTGAGAGTGGAGTATTGAGGTCTCCTACAATTAACGTATTGTTATCTATATGACTCTTTATTTTGGTTAACAGTTGGCTTATGTAGATGGTTGCTCCCATGTTGGGGGCATAGCTATTTACAATTCTTAGATCTTCTTGTTGGATAGACCCTTTAAGAATGATATAGTGTCCTTCTGTGTCTCTAACTACAGTCTTTAGTTTAAAATCTAATTTGTCTGTTATAAGAATAGCCACCCCAGCTTTCTTTTGAGGTCCTTTGGCATGGAAGATGGATCTCCATCCCTTCACTTTGAGTCTGGATGAATCTTTAGGTTCAAAATGAGTCTCTTATAGACAGCATATGGATGGGTCCTGTCTTTTTATCCAATCTGCAACCCTGTGCCATTTTATGGGAGCATTTAGGCCGTTCACGTTGAGAGTGATTGTTGAAAGATATAAAATTATTGTCATCATGTTGCCTGTGAAGATGTTGTTTTTATAGATTGTCCCTGTAAATTTCTGTTGTATATCACTCTTCAGGTCTTTCTCCTTTTATAGCACCCCCCCTTAATATTTCTTGCAGGGATGGCTTAGTGGTTGCATATTCTTTCAGTTCCTGCTGGTCTTGGAAGCTCTGCATCTCTCCATCCATTCTGAAAGACAGCCTTGCCAGATAAAGTATTCTTGGCTGTATGTTCTTATCATTTAGTACCCTGAATATGTCTTGCCAGGCCTTTCTTGCTTGCCAGGTCTCTGTGGATAGGTCTGACGTTATTCTGATGTTCCTCCCTCTGTACGTAAGGAATCTCTTCCCCCTAACTGCCCTTAAGATGGTTTCCTTGGTTCTAAGATTTGCGAATTTTACTGTTGCATGCCAGGGCATTGGCTTGTTTTCCTTGATCTTGGGAGGGGTCCTCTCTGCCTCTAGGACGCGAATGTTTGTTTCATTCCCCATATTAGGGAAGTCCTCAGCTACGATTTGCTCAAATACATCTTCTAGCCCTCTCTCTCTCTCCACTCCCTCCGGGATTCCAATTATTCTGACCTTGGAACGCTTCATGGTGTCACTTATTTCTCTGATTCTATTTTCATGGATTCTGAGTTGTTTTTCCCTGGCCTCCTCTTTTCCCTTTTTATCTATTATATTGTCTTACAGGTCGCTTATTCGCTCTTCTGCCTCAGTTACCCTAGCTGTTGGATTATCTAGATTGGATTGGATCTCATTGATAGCATTTTTAAGTTCTGCCAATTAAGCTTTCATATCCGCCTTTAGAGACTCTACGTTGCCATTAATCGATTTCTCCATTCTAGCTATTGTCTTCACAATTGCTAGCCTGAATTCCATCTCTGACATCTTGGTTATATCTGAATTCATTTGTAAATCTGTGGCATAAGTCATAGTCTCTGAGTCTTTCCTATTTGGGGGGGTTTCTTCTCCTAGTCATTCTGTTGAGGGGTGGTTGAGGGAATGTATAGAGTCCAAATTATTGACCACAACCCAAGCAAGGTGCATCTGTTTTATAGGGACCTTAGGGTTGCTGGCCTCTTTTTCTCCCAGCCTGTCTTCTGGGGGAAGGGCCTGCCGTGCTGTTACTCAGGAAACCCTGTTTGGGCAGAGTTGTCCTGCCCCACTGTGGTGGGGATGGGTCAATGAAAACCGGTTTTTTGGGGCTCTTGTTCTCTGGCAGCTTTCTCTGGTGGCTTTCCACTTCTCTTCCGAGAGTCAGAGCAGAACAGACCGTTTCCAGCCCTCTGCCTCAGAGCTGAGAGATTGCAGTCTGTTCTTCAGTGAGCTCTCCAGGCCACACTATCTCCGTTTCTGTCTGTGCTGATATAAACTGCAGCATCCTGGGTTGTGCGCCCCTCAGCAGTGCTCCCAGTCCTCGCCTCCAGGTCGGGGCACGTCTCTGCCCTTTGCACTTCTAAAACCGCCAGCTGCCCCCAGTTCACATGTGTGGGCCCACCACTCTGGTTTCCGTCTAGAGTCCTTTCCTCGCCTCTACTGGTCTGCGAGTCTGTGCCCCGACAACAGTGGTGGGAGGCTGTCACTCACTGGTGGTGTAGGATCCCTACAGCTTGGCTCCCTTCCCCTTCCATTTATCCTCCGATATCTGTCCGCAGAATCACGGCTCCCCGCTTTGTACCTCAAAACCAACTGCCTGGGATATTCTGTTTGTAGTGATCCAGATCTGTCTTCTTATATCTCAGGCTGATTTCTTGGGTGTTTAGAGTGGTCTGGTAGTAATCCAGCTCAATCCCGGGACCAGTTGGAATAGGGTGCCCTATGCCTCTGCCATCTTTTCCAGGTTCCTCAGTTGTTTTGTTTTAAATTTCTGGAGACATTCTAACATTTTCAAAGAAGAAATGGCTGGAACTAATCCATGTTAAGTCTTTTCTAGCTCAATTTCTATGATTCTCACACAGTGATGGGTTAGAGAAATTTTTCAAATAAGAAGATAATATAACCTAGTTGTATTTCAGTTCCTAAATACTATGCAAGATTTGGGACCCTGAAGAAACATATCTTTGATATTAATTTTAATATCTTTATTATGATATAGAAGGAAATTAATAAAATAGTACAAAATATTTTTTTGTTGTTGTTTTGGAAATCGAAGAATATGGCTTTTTTTTTTTCAGTATCAAAAATGCTACTGTGCAGAAACAGAACTGTACTTTGATATTCAACAGTTTTCTCCAAATTTAGAAATTTAGTGCACTAAGTATATCATAGACTTTTTTAAGTCTTTTTTAGCCAATGCATAAGCACTTAGTTTAAGTTCAGTGTGTTATTTGATAATGAGAGCAAACTTTTGGAATAAAGACTATACAGTACATTTTTCAGAGGAAGGAATTACACTGCAGAGAGATTAAATAAATTGCTTAAGTTTGCTTAGATCACAATTTGTTGTTACTATTCAAACCTAGGATGATTGATTCCAAATCTTATAGTCTTCTTACTATGCCAAACTGGCTTTCAAAGTCTGCTTTTTAAAAAATGTCTTAAACATCTATTCCATGAAGATAAAAGAAAAATTTTGGTATATAAGTCTCAAAATCCCTAAGAAGTAAATTATCAACTTCTCTAAGAGTGTATCAAAACATTCACTAAAACACAGAATGTTTTCAGGGGCCCTGTAATGTCCTACCTTATGACAATAGCAATTGTTGCAAAGGACAGAGTGTTTCTAATGAATTACATCACCAAGAAGCAGCATATTACGAGATTTAATCCTCACTCCATTATTCCTTATATTTCAAAACCCAGAAATATATTTTAAAATAACAGTGAAAATTCCTAATGTTCAGTAATCTGTACTTGCAATCAACTTGTTGAATTTAATTAATTAATTCTTTGGTCTGCCTCTTGAATATTTTTCTAGTGTCATCTAAACATACTTCACAAAAATCAGGTCAGACATGAGGTTGTATAACAAACAAGCTCCGTTTAACAAAGATTGTATTTTCTATTTAATCAACTGTGTTGTATCTGGGAAATATTTATCTTCAAATTCATCTATTGTTAAGATGGACATATCTTCTGCCTTACATGGTTAGTTTGGTAAAAGTCTGGAATCTCAGTTCAACAGATTCTAATTCCATTATTTATCTTTGGTGTGCCATGACCCTTCCCTTGTCAGGTCTCGCTATTCAAATTCATGCTCAGTTGATCTGTGAAAAAGGACTGTTTATTTAAAATGACCAGATATTCCTAAAAAGAGATAGATTTGAAATAACTGTTTGTTTCAAAGAACAGCATGGATATTGGTCTGAGGCTATTCTTACCAAGTAAAACCACATAGTCTTAGAGATGGTTATCTCTAGGATTCAGAATACCATGTGGAGTTATTCCTTCTTAGCAAGAGGATACATCATATTCAACAGAAAACTTTCATGGATTTTGCAAATATATATATAAAAAAATTATTTGTTCAGATACCTTTTTCCATGCTTTAACCTTGATATCTACTACACAGTTTTACTCTTTTGCTCTTGGACCTCTCTTAGAGCTCCTAAAACACCACATATCTTTTAATGTAATAATTAATGATCTAGAAATGATTAGTGCCTAGTTTTTTTTTTTTAAAGATTTTATTTATTTATTTGAGAGAGAGAGACTGAGAGAGAGAGCACATGAGAGGGGGGAGGGTTGGGAGGGTCAGAGGGAGAAGCAGACTCCCTGCCGAGCAGGGACCCCGATGCAGGACTTGATCCAGGGACTCCAGGATCATGACCTGAGCCAAAGGCAGTTGCTTAACCAACTGAGCCACCCAGGCGCCCGATTAGTGCCTAGTTTTAATTCAGGACTTAGAAAATGCACAGTGAATAATATATAAATTTTAAATAATGATAAGTTTTAGAAATCTGTTTTAGAATTCTAGGTCTAGAGTGCTGAAACATCTAAAAATGAAAACTATTGAGGGGCACCTGGGTGGCTCAGTTGGTTAGGCGACTGCCTTCGGCTCAGGTCATGATCCTGGAGTCCCGGGATCGAGTCCCGCATCGGGCTCCCTGCTCGGCAGGGAGTCTGCCTCTCCCTCTGACCCTCCTCCCTCTCATGCTCTCTGTCTCTCATTCTCTCTGTCTCAAATAAATAAATAAAATCTTTAAAAAAAAAAATGAAAACTATTGAATTACAAATATTAAATATATTAGCATTTACAAATAATTTCTTATGTTTCATACTTACTAAAGAAATGTGTCATATATATCCAGATAAAAATATACTAGTCACTTATTTATTTTGGATGAAAATGTAAGAAAGTCAAAATACCTAAGAAAAATACCTAAGAAAATGGCATACACAAAATTGAAAAATAAAATAGCATAGATAAATAATCTAAAATATCAGGAAATTGAAGTTCAATTCCCACACTTATTAAGATAAAGTTTATTTTAATTGGTATAATTTATACATAATTTAAAAAATATATTAGTTGTTACAGCTTGATGAATTGTCTCAAGGGGAACATGCCTCTATAATTGCTACTTAAGTTAGGAAGTAGAATTTTACCAGTATTCCAGAGGTCCCCTCATGCCTGTTCAAATGACTACTCATTTCCCCAACGGTGACTGCTATCCTGATTTCTAATAGCATAAATTATTTTCACCTATTTTTAATATTTGCAATAGAATCTCACATTGCATATATCCTGTATCTTTTTCACTGAACATTATATGTATTTTTCACTAGTATGATGTAAATGAGACCCATCCATATGCTCCTACTCCTTTTCATTGCTAATTTTCACTACTGTATAACTATATTCTATTTATTAGTGCTGTATAAAAACAAAAAACAAATCAGTTACATAAAGCAGTGATTTTATTGTTTATTCTCATTGATTCTGTGTGGGATGGGAATGTGGACTGGTCACAATAAGGAATTTATTTCTACTCCATGAATGTTTGGGGCCTCAACAGGGAATACATGAAGGTTGGGGGTGATTCAGTGGCTGGGGCGGGAGCCATTTGGAGACTCCTTCACACATATCCATCCAGCAGTTGATGCTGGTTGCGAGCTAGGACTGCCACTGGAAAGTTGGCTGAAACATTACATGCCCTCTCTCTGTGCAGTCTAGTTGGGCTTCAGGATGGCTCAGTTCCAAGAGTGAGTATCCAGAGAAATCAAGGTAAAATCATGGCATTTAATGATTTAGCCTCAGAAATCCCATAGCATCACTTCCTCCATATTCTGTTGTTAAAGCCAGCAACAGAGAAAAAACAGGCTTAAGGGAAAGACATACAGAAAGTACCACTATATGGGAGGAATGTTTAAGGTCAAGTTTTAAGAAGGGCATATGGGGTGGGAGATATTTTTGCAGCTGTCTTTGGAAAATACAATCTGCCACACAACATATTCAAATATATGACAGTAGGATGGAAATAGAAAAGTATGCATATCCATTAAAGAGCTGATGGACTTTTGGGTTATTTCTAGTTTGGGGCTTTTATGAACAATGTTGTTATGAGCATTCCTGTGCATGTTATATGGTGTAATATGCATGCTTTTTTATTGTGGGCATATCCTAGAAAATGTATTATTTTTGGGTCAGAGAATATTTCAGGTTTGTGTTTTCAAGAAGCAGTGACTGAAACAAATATTCAGATATATTTGATTTTTTCTTAAGGAGTGCTTGTCAGGAAAACCTATAGAAAAGTGAGGGAAGGAGAATAGAGATGGGGAAAAGCTCATCTAGAATGCCATCTCAGATAAAGTCAGGCCTTCATTGGTCTCATCCATAGGAGGGTCAGAAGCATAATTCCCTTTGCAGAGTAGTCTTCCTTTCCAGACCAGGGAGCTGGCATTTTGTTATATATATACACTGATCTCTATCTGTGAGCTGTTCCCTTCACTGAGTGTAGTGGGGCATCAGGGGAGTACCTCTCTACAGAGGTGTCTAGTGGGGCATCAGGGAGTACAGAAGTGTCTACTGTCAGCTGAGAGCAATTCTCCAATGTAAGGAGTGGTTATGAACTGATAGGAAGAAACACTCGCACTAACTGGGGGATGGCACATGAACAGACATGTAGGTGGAAATATTAACTACATTAACCACAGTGCACCCTTTGCATTTGAATCCCACCTTAGGTTCATTTCATCTATTACAGTATCTGATTCTGATTTATCAATTATCAAAAATTTTACAAGAGGAAGGTTAGTGGTATGAACCACAAGCTTCATATGTTAGTTGCTTTCAAGGTTCTGTCTGTTGCTTATCTTCTCCTTCCTCCCTTAACCATCTCAACTCCTCTCTGCCACTCCCTTGGATAGCACTGCTGGTCTAGGGGCTTGCCTAATAGAGTGACCTAGCCCCTTATCTCTGAAGTGTTAGAGACCTTGGCTACCATACATTTATTATATCATGTTGCTATACTTGTTGATGTACAGCTAAAACTGGGCATAGGAGTAAAAAAAAAAGGTGCTTGGTGGATCACAGTGACAAACATATTCCTGTTCACCTCCATTATGTAGCAGCAGTCCTATCTCCTTATGATTATCAAGGGTAATTACCCTTACCAGTGGTAATTGCTTCTGTTGCTTTCTATTGGTAATTTCTTATTTTATTTTATTTTGTTTTGTTTTGTCTTATTTTATTATTATTTTTTGCTGGTCTGCTTACTCAAAGTTAGGGACCAGGCAATATCTATAACCTTAAATTTAATGGAAATCTTACTATTTCCTGTGGCAGAAGTATTCCTTCATGAGAACCAGAATTTTCTAGCCAAGTAAAGAAAACACACGAACTCCCTGAGTCACGGGAAGTGATGGGAAATCATGCCACTACTACTTCTACTCCTTGGTTCCTTCATTATGAATTCTACTTATTGAGTCCAACATGTCATCTAATGGCTGTTGGTTTAGAGAATATAAATACAATACTGCCTTATTCTTAATGGTGTCATCAAGCTGATGTTTCAGCTGCATCTTTATAAGCCTATCCCACTACTGTAATAGGCTAGCACCTACTTGTTGGTGTGGTATGCAGAAGGACCAGTGAATCCCATGGTTATGGTTAGTACCTGCTTTGCCATAAGGAGTCCCTTGTTCTGAAATGATGTTACATGGGATTTAATGTCGGTGAATGAGATACTCTGTGAATTCACAGATGGTGGTTTTGGATAAGGCCCTGAAGACAAGAAAGGCAAACCACCTTCTGGTATATGTGTCAATTCTGGTCAGGATTATGACTGAACTTTGTAGGATGTAAATAAGGAGTCTGATGCAATCAACTTGTAATAGATAGCTGATAACCTTCTGAGAAACAACTTCTTATTGGTGCTTCAACATTGATCTCCACTGTTGACTTGTCAAATATCCAGCAGCAGCAGTAGCTAAATTATCTTTGGTGAGAGGGATTCTATGTAGTTGGGCTCATGTGCACCTTCATCTCTGACATCATGATTATTCTATTCATCAGCTCACTTTTCCAAGCTCTAGAGTGGTCAAGCTGTGCAGAGGCTGGATGATGTTCTTAACCTGCTGAACTGTTTTCCATTTTTCTTTTTTTTTTTTTTAAGATTTTATTATTCTTTTATTTGAGAGAGAGAGACCATGAGTGGTGGGGAGGAGCAGAGGGAGAGGGACAAGTAGACTCTGAGTGCAGAGCCAGATGCCGAGCTCGATCCCATGACCCCGAGATCATGACATGAGTCGAAACCAAGAGTTGGACGCTTTAACCGACTGAGCCACCCCGGCATCCCTCCACTTTTCGTAAGTCTCTGTACATGCTTACCTTGGGCCACTTCTCTTTATATTGCCTAAAGTTCTGTCCATTGGAAGAACTTCCCTGCACCATTGTTCTGCAGGATCATCCTGAGTGTGCATGTAGTGTGGCAGCTATCTATTTCGATTTTTGATTTTCTCTCACATATTGAGCTGATCCATCTGTGAAACAAACTCAGCCCTGCCACCATTTTCTCTCAACTGATCATAAGGAAACTTGCAATTAGTGTTTAGGTCTTAGCTGAGGGACAGGCATTGGGGCAGCAGGGCTAAGCAAAATGGAGGTTTGGACCTACGGTTTATGTAGCTTAGTTGTTGTGTTCTGAACAATCTCTAGCTGAATGCTAGATGTACTATTTTTATCAGTGGCCCAGTAAAGGGGTTGAGAGTAAATGGGATAAAGTATGTGTATGTTCCTTTCTGATAGATTATGTTGAGGAATTTATAATCTCATTAGAAGGGTATAAGACTCCTAATTCATCAAAATGTTACCAAAATTGGTAATCATTAGCCTTTTAATTTTAGTTCATCTAATTGACGTTTAAAGGTATTTCTTTCTGTTTTTACTTCAGTTCTTTGTTTTATTCATCTTTTTACATTTTTATTGGTCTTTGATTCTCTTTTGCAAATACCTGTTTATGCCTCTTGATCTTTTCTTTCTAATTGCATTAACTTTTTCTTACCAATTTGTATTCTCTATGTATTCTGGATCTGGATACAGGGCATTTGTCACTTAAGTGTGTTGGCAAAAATCTTCTGCCAATATGTGGCTTGCCTTTTCACTTTCTTAGTAATGTCTTTTGGTGAACAAAAGTACTTAATTTTAATTTAGTATACTTTGTCAGTCATTTCCTTTCACTTGATTGTGTGCTTAAGAAATTTCTGCCTACTTCAAAATCATGAAGAACTCCTTTATTATTGTTAAAAGTTTGTAAATTCTTCACTGTTTTACCTTTCACGTTTAGATCTACAATCCACACAATGTCCCATGTCTTAGAGACTTTTTTTTTTAAGATTTTATTTATTTTTTGACAGAGAGAGAGACAGCTAGAGAGGGAACACAAGCAGGGGGAGTGGGAGAGGGAGAAGCAGGCTTCCCACAAAGCACTGAGCCCAATGTGGGGCTCGATCCCAGGACCCTGGGATGCTTAATGAATGAGCCACCCAGGCGTCCCTGTCTTAGAGATTTTTAAGAGAAGGCCACAACTGAAAGACTCCAGGGAGAAAAATAACCCTTAACTTTCCTTTGTTTACTTGTTAATGAATTTTTCTTCATTCTATTTTAACTTATTTTAATGACAGTATAATTCAATGATTTAGAGAACATTTCAAATTGATTATGATATATCTTAGCTATTTTCTGGTAACATCCATTGAGGAAACGTGCTGCAACAAAATAGAAATCTTCATTTCACAATAGGATGGTTTATCTGTAATAATAGACAACTCACCCATCCATGTAATATGAGTCTCTTATCTCATCCTATACTCTTACATTCAGGTGTTATTATTGTAATCTATGGTATCATAGTCCTCTGTGTGTTGACTATACTTATTTTCTAAACATAACAACAAAAACCCACAAAAAAACTTACTTTTTGTTGTTGTTGTTTTATAAATAAATGAATTTTCTTGTTGGAAAATCTCTCTATATAACCAAGACCAACAGTGTGTTCAATGTTTCTTGATGAAGTAAAAACAAATTAACAAAAACTTATAACCCGATGTTGTAATATTTGGAATTCGGTTTTTTTTAAGATTTTATTTATTTGAGACAGATCGAGAGTGAGAGAGAGAGAGAGCATGAGCAGGGGAAAGGAGCAGAGGGAGAGGGAGAAGCAGACTCCCCACTGAGCAAGGAGCCCAACATGGGGCTCCATCCCAGGACCCCAGGACTGTGACCTGAGCCGAAGGCAGATGCTTAACCAACTGAGCAACCCACATGCCCCAATTTCTTTGTTTTTTAAAGATTAATTTATTCATTCATTTGAGAGAGAGAGACAGAGTGCATGTGCATATGCGAGCCAGGGGAGGGACAGAGGGAGAGAGAGAAGGAGAGAAACAGACTCCCCGCTGAGCAGGGAGCCTGACTTGGGGCTGAATCCCATGACCCTGAGATCATGACTTGAGCCAAAATCAAGAGTTGGACACTTAACTGACTGAGCCACCCAGGTGCCCCAAGAGTATATAATTTCTTTATACTGGGGTTTATGCTTATTATGATTTTCTTTTGACTGCTATGATTTGATAGTAATTATTGGTAAATACCAGAGTCTGAGAGCTATATGTTGCAAATAGACTGGTGCATCTATGAGGATGGAGCAGGGATATTATAAAGGAGTGTCAAGGTACACAAAGTTGTTTCTAAGAAATAAATGGCTCTAACTGCTCTATTCCCTTATTCTCCACCTGCTACCTTCTTGTTTTATTCCTTTTGGCCTTCTCCCCATATAGAAGTACCCAGTCAATCTCATTCCCTCAGATTTTAGATTTCCCATAGTATATACCCTCTCTTTACTTGGCAATAACCATATGTACAAATCTACCCTGACTGATTTAATCTAATGTTAGTGTATGTCTTTCTAGAATTTTGAATGGTATGTCCTTCCTGATTTTCATTCTACCCTTCCTATTTCAGTGCTAAGAGAGTTCTCTACCACCACAGAATTCTGATGAAATATGACAGAATATTTTTGAGCTATTTTGCCTTTATAGAGCTATGTCCATTCTACTTACATAAGAACATGAGGAGGGGCACCTGGGTGGCTCAGTCGTTAAGCGTCTGCCTTCGGCTCAGGTCATGGTCTCAGGGTCCTGGGATCAAGCCCCATATCGGGCTCCCTGCTCGGTGGGAAGCCTGCTTCTCCCTCTCCCACTCCCCTTGCTTGTGTTCCCTCTCTCACTGTGTCTCTCTCTGTCAAATAAATAAAATCTTTAAAAAAAAAAAAACATGAGTTTTTTGCTTGGTGACATTTATTGATCTAAAGTACCTGTCACTACTTGTGACATTGCATCTCAGACTAAAGATCAGCCTGGAGCCTTGGCACAAATGGGCCTTGCCCCCTGAGAATGGTTCTGTTTCACACAGCTGCACTTCAGGCTGGTTTATCCCAGGTTGGGTCTCTCCTGCCACATAGGCTTTGAAACAGTCAAAAGAAGTGATGTTAAGATTAGGTCTTTGAACAAGTATGATTTTGAGTGAACATCTTAGCTTTCTTCAAACATGTAAAAGACTTTTACATGCAATAAACAAATATGAATCAGTTGTTGGCATTGCTAAGGAGTTACATTTCCTTTTAAAAAATAAAACCATTCAAAAAACTAAGCTACTCATGTAAGAACAAATGTGGCATGATTCCACTTATGATATAGTGGGTGGCTCATTTGGTTAAGCATCCAACTCTTGGTTTCAACTCAGGCTATGATCTCATGGGTCATGAGATCAATCCCTGTGTCAGGCTCCACACTCAGCGGGTAGTCTGCTTGAAGATCCTCTCTCTCCCTCTCCCCCTACTGCACTCTCTCTCTTTAAAATAAATAAATAAATCTTTCAAAAAAATAAAATAGTCAATCTTGTAGAAGGAAACAACAAAATACTGGTTTCAAGGGGCTGAGAGGAAGGGGAAATGGGGAGTTGCTACTCAACATGTATAAAATGTCTATTATGCAAGAAGAATATGTTCTATAAATCTGATGTACTACATTGTGCCTATAGATAACAGTACTGTATTGTGTACTTAAAAACGTGTTAAGAGAGTAGATCTCATATTAAGTGTACTTAAAAAAAAGTGGATCAAGAGGTGCTTAAAAAGTAGTTATGAAGTTACACATGAGTACTATTAGAAAGAAACAAATATTGACCATAAAGCTTAGCTTTTTGGCCTTTTGAAAACTTACTTGGTAAATTTTGGGTGAAGATAGTGGATTAAAACTATATATCTCACTGTAATTTCTCCCACATCTTCACTGAAGAGTAAAGCATTTTTTTTTTGAAATGACATAAATCCACAAAAATAGAGATAATGAAGAACAGACAACAACAAAAAACATATTAGAGGTCAAAGAATATAAAATTGTAGAAAAGAATTAAGATAATTAGAAATCTATTTTAGGATAGCTAATATTCAAATAATAGGTGTTCTAGGGGAAAAAGACGTGGAAATAATTAGTGAAATACTTTTTTAAAAATAATTGCACACTGAAGGACTTTAATTTCTAGTTTGAAAGATCCCACATATCCTGAAAAAAGTGAATTAGTAATGAAACCAAAATGAGTAAGAACCAAATGACCAGCCAACAAACAAACAACAACAGAAACCCACATCAGAATGGTTTTGGACTTCTCAACAGCAACATTGCAAACAAAAAGATATAGAAACAGTATTTTCAAAGTTCTGAGAGAAAATTGTTTCAAACTTAGAGTTTTATATCCAGCCAAACCATCATTCAAATGTAGAATAATGGCATCTTCACATCTAGATGCTCTCAAAATTTTGCCATTCAAGCAATTTCCTTAGGAAGATACTAGAGAATATTGTCTATTGAAACCATGAATGAAGAAACCACTGGATATAGGAAATAGTGTGCAATTAGGAAGAATGAAAAGGAATTTCAGGATGCTGGTAGCAGGAATTTAATGATAACAGCTGTGAATCAGGTGAGGTGGATACCAGTCTACATTAGACCAGGTTAGAAAGCCCTAGGGATTTGAATTTCCCTGATGGCTAATAATGATGAACATTTTTTTCATGTGTCTGTTAGCCATTTGTATATCTTCTTTGGAGAAGTGTCTGTTCATGCCTTCTGCCCATTTTTTGACTTGATTATTTTTTTGGGGGGTGTTGAGTTTGAGAAGTTCTTTACTGCATGGAGCACTGGGTGTTATACAAAAACAATGAAGCGTGGATCACTACATCAAAAACTAATGATGTATGGTGACTAACAGAAAATAATAATAAAATAGAATTAAAAAAAAAAAGAAAGAAAGCCCTAGGAAAGCATTCTCCAGAAAGATAAAACTGATAGTGCACCTGATTTGTCTCAATTTGCTGAAAAAAATATTTAGACAAATTAAGAGTTTAAGTTTGGAGTTGAATCAGTTACTGTTAGTTCTATAGAACATAAGGAAAAAATTAAGTCAGTTTTTAGTTTCAGAAATAACCATTGGGAAGAAAAACAGTTTGCTACCTAGCTATGAAGAGTTTTTATTTAGTCAACTTTATAAACACTGAACCCCAAACTAACCAAAATCATGGTATAACTTTATTGGAAAAATGGGATAATGGGAATTGTATGGCTGTGTGTGTGCTCCTATTCTGTATCTGTGTGTGTATTTGCTAGCCACAGGTAGAAAAAAAAGAAATTTAATTTTCATCTTTCCATAGTAAGAAATAGTGGAAAACAGTAATGCCTTAAATGGAAAATTTCAAAATTGTCTATACAAATGTGTAATTTAGAGACATGGAGGTAAATAACAAAGTAATACTTTGAAAGAAGTAAAAGAATCTTTTCCATACACACAAAAATGTGAGGAGGATTAAGTGATTGCCTTATTCACTAAAAAAAAAAAAAAAGGGGAATTTGACAACTATGAATATGTAAAACCTAGATTAAAAAAAGAGAAATTATACCAAGGACATTTTAGAAATGATTTCATCATATTTGGTTAGCCCAACCTCTTGCTTATGCCCCATGTTATAAAATGTCACTTCAGATTGCTTAAAGTGATGTCAGCATTATGACAACATAAGACCTCCTTCTTTTTTGCCCCTCTTTTTAACTACTAAAATTTGGCATCCATCCACAAACTAAAGTGACTCTGTGGCAATAGTGGAATCCTGCACTGTATGCCAAGGGACCTGGAAGCTATGGAAGATAATTTTTTTTTTTAATTAGTTTCCGGGGTAGAATTTAGTGATTCATCAGTTGCTTATAACACCAGTGCTCATTACATCACATGCCCTCCTTAATGCCCATCACCCAGTTATCCCTTCCCCCCTTGCACCTCCCCTCCAACAACCCTCAGTTTGTTTCCTAGAGTTCACTGTCTCTTATGGTTTGCCTTCCTCTCGATTTTCATCTTACTTTAGTTTTCCTTCCCTTTCCCTGTGGTCATCTGCTTTGTTTCTTAAATTCTACATATGAGTGAAATCATATGATACTTGTCTTTCTCTGACTGACTTATTTCGCTTAGGATAATACCCTCTAGTTCCATCCATGTCATTGCAAATGGCAAGATTTCATTCTTTTTATTGGCTGAGTAATATTCCATTGCATATCTATATACCACATCTTCTTTATCCATTCATCTGTCAATGGACATCTGAGTTCTTTCCATAGTTTGGCTATTGTGGACATTGCTGCTATAAACATTGGGGTGCACGTGCCCCTTTGAATCACTATGTTTGTATCCTTTGGATAAATACCTAGTAGTGCAATTGCTGGTTCATAGGGTAGCTCTATTTTTAACTTTCTGAGGAACCTCCATACTATCTTCCAGAGTGGCTGCACCAGTTTGCATTCCCACCAACAGTGTAAGAGGGTTCTCCTTTCTCTGTATCCTTGTCAACATCAGTTGATTTGTATTTTCCTGATGCCGAGTGATGTTGAGCACTTTTTCTTGTGTCTGTTGGCCAGAAAATGCCTTATTTAAACAACAACAAAAAAAACAACAAAACAACAAATTCGAAACACCTAAGGAAATTCAAACATTTTGAGTTCCTAAGAAAATAAGTTTCTGTTGATTATTTTATATGACATAACCATAGAAAGGAAGAAGACTTCTGTTTAGTTAAAAAAGATAGCAAAAGGCTAGAGTCTATGAGTTGTATTTGAAGGATAAATACAGTTATCTAAGACCTTGCTTGGAAATGTGTCCAAATGTTAATATTTGGGTAAATGGCTCCTGGGTCAAACGTTGTAAGTTTAACCTTTTCTCAGCTGTCAGTAAAAGGCAATTGTCAACATGTTATACAGATGAAACCAAGTAAGAAAATCAGTCAATTTCTTTACAGGATCAAGCTCCTTTTTGCTTTTTTCTCCTTTAACAAATAAGAGGAGAAACATAATTCTTATTTGGGTTATCCCAGTGTGAAACCTGAACCTAAAATAAGGCAGGACAGTGTCTTTGTGCTGACCAAAGCCTCAAACTTTGTTCCCAAAAGCAGTGACAGTGAGTGTTTTAGTAAAAATATCTAATCTTGTTTTTGATGCT
Source organism: Neomonachus schauinslandi (assembly GCF_002201575.2). NCBI lineage: Eukaryota > Metazoa > Chordata > Mammalia > Carnivora > Phocidae > Neomonachus > Neomonachus schauinslandi. The sequence goes on from NC_058413.1 coordinate 34,624,595, forward strand.
GATTGTAATCTTGGTCTACAGGCAGAAGTTAGAGTCTTGTTGGCAATTAGCCAATGATCATCTATACTAACATAAACATATAGGCAGACTGTGTTCCAATAAAACTTTATTTACAAAAATAGAGAGAAGGCCAAAGTTGGCCCCCAGGCAACTCTTTTAATCTATTGCTTCTACACACTAACTTGCTTTTTAAAATTTTCAGTATTCTCATTGATACCTTTCATATTATATATTTATTTGTTTATGTCTGTATCCTCCAAGAGGATGCAAGCTCCAAGAAGGAAAGGTCTTCATGCTATTCGTTCATGTGTTCTAAATTCTTAAAATAGTGCCTGATACATAACAGGTTATTGTAGAATATTGCATTATTGTGCCCAATTTTTTTTTTCTCAAAGATTTTATTTATTTATTTGACAGAGAGAGACACAGTGAGAGAGGGAACACAAGCAGGGGGACTGGTAGAGGGAGAAGCAGGCTTCCCATGGAGCAGGGAGCCCAATGTGGGGCTCGATCCCAGGACCCTGGGATCATGACCTGAGCCAAAGGCAGACGCTTAATGACTGAGCCACCAAGGCGCCCCTGTGCCCAATTCTTTACTTCTCTTTTATTCATGCTCTATTAGGCTTTGTCACATGACTTTTAGTATAGACAGAAGGGACTGACTGGTAGCTCTAAGCCTGGCCTTAATCATTACATAGTATTTCTAGACCCTCTGAATTATGCTATCAGCAATAGAAGAAAATACCCTCATTATCCAAGACAAATGAAAGTAACATGGAGCAGACCTGGACTTAACCTGCAGCATTATTAAAAGCCATCTTTTCAGGGAAAATTTTGAGAAAAATACATTTAGTTAAATATTCCATTTATTATTGAGCTATTAGATAACTCAATTATAAATATCTTGGCTCAAAAAGTAGGTTGACTTTTCCTAATACTTGGCACATGGAAAGAACTCAATTTTATCATTCTGATTCTCCGTTGCGTGTCCTGGATGAGTCACTTCTACATTCACCATCTCCTCCTCATTAGCATTTCAATCTTCTTTACAGCCACACCTCCTACTTTCGTTTTCTGGGGTTTGGGGGGAAATGCAATTTCTCCTTCTAAGCCATCTACCATCTACCAGGGAAGGCACTATTTTATTAATGAGCCTTTAATATAAGGCTTCCCTACTATGCATATTTCTGAGCTGTTGTGAGACAAGTAAGATTTGGAAACTGGATGTCTGTTATTCATGCACCACTGAGGGACGAGGCAGCAGGCAGTTCTGGCAAGACTTTTCAAGAACAGTGTTGAAAGATGGATTTATGATGAGCAGCAGAGTAAGAAGGAACAGGTGTCAATGGGGCTGGACCTTAGATTTGGAAGCCTGCAAAGGCCAAGCTGTCAGTTTCCTGTAGATGCTATGAAAGGCACCTTTATTTTGATTGAATGAGCTTGATTCACAGATTCTATCCCTGTCCCAATTCCTTAGATTTTTGCACATGTGTCTCCTTGAAAATGTGTTTTACAAGTCTTCCCTGTTACTGTAAGATCATGAGTATTAGAGTTTATTTTAATCCTGGAGTTGGTTTCTTAATACTTTTCTGGTCTTAACCTTTGTCCTGTCTCCCCTCTGTTTTGTGTATTCACACTCAGCTCTCCTCAGTTTTATCTATTTCTGTGTTTTAGTAGAGTACATCTTAAGCTGAGGCTTTATTTTTCTACGTAAAACATATCACGAATCAATATATAAAATGTATCATGAGTCAAGTAATTTCCCCAAAGACTCCCTATGCAACAAAAACTTAGATATTATACTTTTCTTTATTTTAGTTTTAGGAAAAGTAAATTGATTTACTTTGTCACGATATCATATTCTTTCACACTGTATTTTGTTCAAATTTTATTCTTTATTTTTCTATAATTCTCTTTTTCATATATCTTACTTTCTCTATATCTCCTTCTAATTCTTTTTTTAAAAATTTTTTTCTTATTTTACTCTCAATTTAACAGGAAGTGCCATATGGAAAGGGGAAGAAAGAATTGCCATTGGGGCAAACTTCCTGTATGCCAGGCCTTACTGTGCAATGGACATTATTCTACTGAGCAGAAGAATTTCTTAAGTAGAGAGATCTGAAGAGGTGAAGTAGCATGGCTAAATGCTAGACAATAGTAGAGGATCATCACCTGGATAATGAAGTGTACAGAGCTAGTGAATGATAATAAAAGTGAACTGTACACCGACTGGGGTTATTACCCTTTTCTTTTAAGAGTTCAGGGAGCTTTTGGAGTTTCAAGGTGATTTCTTAAGACAGTGATGGGTCCATGAGGAAACAAAGTTTTTCCCATGGCAAGAAAATATTGTGTTTAAATGGAATTTCTTATGGATCAACTTCGAAGAAGGTACCACATACACAAAAGGGCACTGAGGAGAGCTACAGCAGAGACCCCAGGGGCTTACCAACAGGAAGTCTCTCTGAGCTCCCTTGGCAACTGTGAGTATCCATCTGGTGGTTCCTGAACTCTTTAAGGATGTAGACTCACTCTGGATCACAAAACCATGTGCAAAGGCCTTCAGCTTCTTGCCATAATTCATCTTCTATTTCATTTCCTCATCAATTCATGATCTTGACATCTGACCTTATGACTTCTCTTCCCATTTTCTGTCTTGTTTTGCTCTTTAGATTTTATACTCAGATATATATCTCCAGATTACATGTTTCACCTCAGACGTCAACCATGAGCACATTCTCTCTGAACCCATACTATTTATTCCACCCCAGGACCATGAACTGAATACTCTGCTTAAGCTCTGTGAGTAGTTTCTCTGAATGTCTTTGCTGTGGACTCAGAAGTAATAACAAGATGGAGATTTCTAGTATCATTAAAAATAAAAAAAAAACCCTTGGCATTATAGGACTTCTGATACCATATAGAATCTGAAAAACTAATAGGTGTTGTTGATATCACCTGATAATTCAACCAATTTCCACAGTATTGCATTAACAGTTTGTACAAACAAGGAATGCTAAAAAGTTCTGGAAAGGACATTTTCTCACTACATTGGTTGGGGCTGCAGACCTTAAAAAGTAACATTAACCTTTTGGGTGATAGTGTACTAGGAATTTAAGGATTATTTAGCAGTTAGAAAATGGGTGAAAATATGTTTTGAGCTTTTAATGGTATAGCCATGTGGAAACACATTTCACTGAAAGGTCAAACTTGTAAATGTTTCAAGACCAAATACTCTGTGCTTCACAATCTAAAATCGGTGACCTTTACACTGTGTTTATTCAGCTCAGGCAGAATAGACTCATAACGCATTAGGCTGTTATATCATCCTGTTAAATTTCTGAGCTTGTCTACTGGTGGCTGCCATGTGCATATGTATTTTGTTGAAAGATGCTAGTAAGAGATTCTTTTCTGTAGTGCAAGTGTGAAAACACACATCCATAATTCATCAAAACAGCCATTTGGAAAATGAATTAACCATAGTAACCACACTTCTGAATCACAAGATTTCAGGTTTGCTTATTAAAATAACATTCAGTTATTCTGAATAGGTGTGAATGCATTCTAGTATGTGAATTTATTCCTTTTGGAAATATCTTTCAGTGTTTCTTGTTTAAAGTTTCCACTTCTCTTCTAATGAGACATGTAAATAGGAATCTTTTAAATGAATAATTTTTCTTGGCCAAAATTGAGTAGTTATAAGCAAGTATATTTCCACATATCAAAGGACAAATTTACTAGAGAAAAAGAAACATATACTGTGAGCTAAATACAAAAATGTTTTATAGGGGCACCTGGGTGGCTCAGTCGTTAAGCGTCTGCCTTCAGCTCAGGTCATGATCCCAGGGTCCTGGGATCGAGCCCCGCATCAGGCTCCCTGCTCAGCAGGAAGCCTGCTTTTCCCACTCCCCCTGCTTGTATTCCCTCTCTCGCTGTCTCTCTCTTTGTCAAATAAATAAGATATTCTTTAAAAAGTCTATCAAATAATTTATAGAACTGACCATGTCATAGATAATAAAATGGGAAGCTTCTAGAAGCACACATAGAGGGGGAAGAGTAATCATAGTTCTAAAGCAGCTAATAAATTAAAGAAGAAAACTCAAGCACAAGGGATATTACAATAAGATTCAAAAGATATATATGGTAGGGGAGCCTGGGTTGCTCAGTTGGCTGAGTCGGACTCTTGATTTCAGCTCAGGTCTTGATCTCAAGGTTGTGAGATCGAGCCCTGCCTCTGCACATTGGGTGTGGAGCCTGACTAAGATTCTCTCTCTCTCTTTCTCTTTCTCTGCCCCTCCCCGTATGCTCTTTCCAAATAAATAAATAAATAAATAAATAAATAAATAAATAAATAGTATTGATATGCCAGAATTTATCTAGCAAGAGAAAATATAATTTTCCAAATGCTACTATTAAAGCAGTTAAAGAAAAACCTAAACACAACATAGAAGATTATGGTATATCAAGACAAAACCTTCTTTTGTGGTCAAATCCTGAACTTCCATGTTACCTTGAACCTTAGACAACTCATTTTATTTTTTATCAATACCATATTGTTTGCATAATGAAATAATTATGTTTCTGCCTAGTCAATGACTACATTTTTCTTGAATAACTTATTCAAATTAGGAAATGTGATTACTTAGATATTCAGACCTGTGATAATGTAGTTAAAGAGGGAAAATCAGAGATGGCCTACACTTGAAAGATGGGTTTCTTTCTTCCCTGAGGGGTATATATCCTCCAGAGAGCTCAGTGGAGGGAATACCCCTAGAAATTCTATACTTGCATAGGTCTTTAAAAAATTCTTCTAAAAAAGTAGAGAATCAAATAACAGTCTAGGCCTGTAACTCTATTGAAATCTCTTATTTCTCTTTGGAAGCTACTTAAAGAAGACTATTGGATTCAAGGTCCCAAAGAACCAGGTAAAAATTTAGTGTCCTTTTAGTATCCTGATCCATTCCTCTCTTTGATAAAGCATCATCTTTTGTCATCAGATTGAACAAAAACTCTACTTTAAAAAAGCCAAAATATTCAGTGAGTGCTAACTTCTGACCACTGAAATGCTATATATCTCCATATCCTTGTAAAAGATACTAGCAAATTTGAATAAGGACAGAAAACTGCAGAATGTATTTAAAAGTCAAGTAAGAAAGTATATCTTTTTATTTTTTATTTTTTTAAGATTATTTATTATTTTAGAGAGAGAAAGAGGATGGGGAGGAGAGGCAGAGGGAGAGGGAGAAAGAGAATCTCAAAGAGACTCTCCAACATAGGGCTCTATCTTATGACCCTGAGATCTTGATCTGAGCCAAAATCAAGAGTTGGATGCTTAAGCGACTGAGCCACTCAGGTGCCCCATAAATTATATCTTTTTAATTTCTGATATTATGTCTTCTTTTTTCAGGTTATCTTCATTACAGAATAGAAGATATGTTACAAATTTAGGGTATACACCTTATATTAACCAGGATGCAATAATATATCCTGAAAAAATGATACTAGTTTATTATTTGATGAGGACTTATTTTATTGAATCATAGAAACACCGCATTAGAAACAGTCTCAGTTTCTTCTAATACCCTCTTTACTTGGTGGTACATAGAACTGTATTAGGAGCTGCCAATGTACTGGTCAACTGCTGTTTGTTTTTACAACCATCTTTACCCTTCTGTATGCAACTGTGTTCTGTATCACAAGAATCAAATTTCTTTAGAAGTATTTTTTTTTTAAGATTTTATTTATTTATTTGAGAGAGAGAATGAGACAGAGAGAGAGAGCATGAGATGGGGGAGGATCAGAGAGAGAAGCAGGCTCCTTGCTCAGCAGGAGCCTGATGCGGGACTCCCTGCTGAGCAAGGAGCCTGATGCGGGACTTGATCCCGGGACTCCAGGATCATGACCTGAGCCGAAGGCAGTTGCTTAACCAACTGAGCCACCCAGGCGCCCAAGAATCAAATTCCTATCAACTGGATTCCATATATATTTTTTTCCATGTAAATGCCCATGAATATTTGTTTTCCTAAATGAAACCTCACTGTACCCTCATTTAGTATAATTGCAAAGAATTATTAGGACAGCTCTTTATTTTAATTTAATTTTACCTTCACTTTAGCATATGCCATTGATCTCTATGTACACTAGTTAATATGGTTTATGAGAATTTTAATGACCCAAGTAATTAAGCACTTTTTGTTTTGTATCCACATAGTAGGAAAAACTAACTCCATAAATCTAATTTCACATCTCCAACTAAATTTTTACAAATAATTGCATTGGGTGTCAGAAAGGTTGGGCTAGTTTAAATTATGCACATCAAACTTCATTCTCATTTTACTGTAACTTTTTAAAAATTATATTTTAATTGTTATAGCCTTCTGAAAAGCTGTAACAATTCAGTTATTTGTAATTTATTGGACATCAAGCATATATTCTATTCCAGATCCATCTGTATAGTTGAAAACCATAAGATTAATACTTAGGAATTAATGAATTATTGGGGGACGATTTTGAATATTGTGATTAATGACTGAATTATTTTCTTCCAATGAGAAGATAAGTTTCAGGTGATTAGGGTGTAACCTTTAGCTTCAACTCAACCTGTGGTTTAATGCTTAAACTGTCAATGTAGCTATAAGATGTTCAACATTGAAGACGAGGAGGAGGGGCTATGAAGAGCAAAGTTGCATTAATCATAATTCTAGCTGACATAACATACAAACATTGGAATCTCAATGACATATTTGTAGGCTTTCAAACAATATATATTGAATGAATGAATGATCGAAAATTTAATTTACATGAGAAATCAACACAGCTTCCTCATTTTACCTGGCCCCATGTAGGTTCTGGTCAGCCAAAAACTAGAGACAATTTTATTTAGAGGCCGCTAAATCTCACTGTAACTGCTCAAGGTAATTTAAATCCTTGACTTCAAGTAAGAAGCCTTGAGAAGAGTGCCATTGTCTTTCCACTTGTTTCCTTGCTATTTTTGCTAATCATGCCATTTTCTCTGCTTAAATCCTCTTCCCTGACATGTGTTTCCATTCTCATTCAAGGGCTTACCCTTATCTTCTGATAATTTTGAAATTTCTGCTCCTGGTGCTTACCATGGCAGAGATTTCTTCTCTCTCCTCACTCTGCTGCCCACTGGAGGCACTTTTACTATTCTTTTCAGGAGCCAGCATCCTTGGATGTTCACAATGCCACGATGTTGTTGGTTGTTCAAAATCACCACAATCATCGTTCCCCTGCATGATATATCCAGGAGCTGCTAAACCAAGACTATCTTCTTTCATCACTCATGCTGTGTAGAGGTTCCCCACATATTGACTCTATATATTCCTTTTCATCACTCAGGAGATCACAGTCTAATGACCTGAAAATGGCATTTATCCTTTATATATCCAGTGATGCCATGATTCAAGTTGAGCTCTGTGTGTGTGTATGTGCAACATAAAGAATTCAAATACATATTTTAGGTTATTGTTGACCAGTCTAGTTTTCGAGCAGCTCTAGGTTATCCCCCACACATTAAATGAGAGAGTAAAGCCTCTTCCCATGTGTTTAGGAGTATACAGAACAGATGGTACCCATCATTTGCATAAAAATGAGGATCTTGTGTATAAAAGTGAAGTACTAATTTTGTTCATCAAAAAGAATCAGTACCAGGGCACCTGGGTAGCTCAGTCGGTTAAGCGTCTGCCTTCAGCTCAGGTCATGATCCCGGAGTCCTGGGATTGAGTCCCACGTCAGGCTCCCTGCTCAGCGGAGAGCCTGCTTCTCCCTCTGCTCTTCACCCCACTCATTCTCTCTCTCTCAAATAAATAAATAAAATCTTAAAAAAAAGAAAAAGGAATCAGTACCAAGAGAACTCCACAGCTCAACACTGAACTTTTTTTGAGCTCTACTAGGTGTACTTAGTAGTTTTGTCAATACCGTCAACTTTTCTTTCCTTATGGCTCATGGTTCTTCACACTCTTTGGCTATCTAGAGTAAGTACCACTATCAACTATTAGAGATGCATTTCATGCTCTGAATAGCAAATAGATGTATTCGTTAAGAAAGTATTCTTTTCAGAGATTTTTTTTGTATTTAAAGGCTCAAAAGGAATAAGTAAAACAACCTTTCTGAGATGCATTGGAATGAGCTTTAGTATATAGGTAAAATAATTTGAAACTATATTTTATCTGCTATGGCAGTGGTCCTGTGGATATAAGGTGTGATCAAAAAGGGAGTTATTTTTTGCAGTTAAGTGAATAATTTAAAAATTTACTATTACTACAGGTATTTATATTGTATAATAAAAGTGACATAAAGAAATGTTAAGAAGAAGCTTAAGGGTTTTTTTATTTTAAAAAAAAGGCTACAGTTTCAAAGGAATGATACTGAATATTAGTGTTTCCCAAAACACTCTGAAGAATAGAATCAGACGAGAAAATCTCTTCCTTCTAAAAATATGTTAAAAGTCTCAGCAGCGGTTAAAAAAAAAAAACTCCACTTCTGAGTGTGCCTTTATATTGTCACAATTGCCCCCATAATTAGTGAACTGGGAGGCCCCGAACTCACCATAATGGAGGATTTTCTGGAAAGAAATTTTCAGTGAATGCCACATTTCCAATATTTGTGAGAAAACCATGTCTGTGGTGCAGTATATTAGCAGCCCTGTGCAATGAGCTAAAGACCGTTTCTCTTGATAATGTTCTCATCAGAATAAGTAAGAACAATGTGGATTTGGGAGATAATATAATGAAACTTCATTCCTTTAATTAACATTCCCTGAAGATAATCTATAATGGAAAGAGAGAGGAGTAAAAAAGGAGTCTATAAGAACTTAAATGTGTGGGCAGATGTTTCTAGACAGAAAAGGCATCAGGCATTATTCTGCTTTCTCTGTGGAACAAGTACCATTGTGTTTGGGAAAAAGAATCTTACTGTGCTTCCAATCAGGAAGTTGATGCTTCAATTAAAAATCCATTTTTTAGAATACTGTAGAAATTGCAATTGTAATTAAATAATGTGATAGGTTTTTTTTTTTTAAGATTTTATTTCTTTATTTGACAGAGAGATACAGCAAGAGAGGGAACACAAGCAGGGGGAGTCAGGGGGGAGAAGCAGGCTTCCCACGGAGCAGGGAGCCCGATGTGGGGCTCAATCCCAGGACCCTGGGATCATGACCTGAGCTGAAAACGACTGAACCACCCAGGCACCCCTAACGCAACAGTTTTTATATACCTTCCCGAGTACTGACTCTGTATTAGGCCTAGACCCTGAATGAAAGCCATGTCATTATAGTCCTCAGTCCAGTGCCCATAAAAATTTAGAAAACATGTCCTAAGCTCTTAAATTAAGTGGCTTCCTGAGAGGTTAAACTCTATTCAATTTTGAATTTATCAAGAGTCTGGCATAGTACTTGGTCTAGAGTAGAAGTACAACAAAAATTTATAAGATAAACTGAAATATGCTTGCAAAGGTAGGTACAAAAGGAGTTTTGCAACTAAAGAGATTTATCATAAAACTTTAAGGATTGCTTCTTTCATCTCTGTTTCTCTAAAATCTGTTAGTTATGACTCTAGCTGACATAAGCAAATAGTTGCTGCATTTCTATCCTAAACAAAAAACAAACAAAAATACGTTTAACTGAAGAAATCACATTTCATCATTTACACAAATTTATTATTATTATTATTATTATTATTATTATTATTATTATTAGAGAATCTAGTTAAAAATTCTCTGCTTTAGTGACTTTTTAAAAACATTTACTCAACATTTAAGGGAGAATCACTTTTGATAATAGAACTTTGCATTATAATTACAAACTGGGCTTGGTCTTATAGGAGCTGGATGCAATGTGAGATTATTTTAATTAATTTTATTCTGATTTTGCTGTCTCTCTCCCACAGGTTTTTGAAATTTAATAATTCCTGCAAATTACTTCAGCTACTAATGTGGATTTTTTTTAAAGACATGATTTGATTTAATTCTCTGTAGTTAGCCCTTTAGTGCTTTTTAAAAGGTATTCTACACAGATTTCTGTCTTAATTTAGAGAAATGGTGATCAGTGGATTGCTTCTTTGAGATGCAGATTTAAACCATTTAGTTTATAAAAGAAAACCATTCCTTTGTTGGAAAGCTATAACAATATTTTCAGCTATAATTTTTCTTGTGAAATACACACATACTTTAAAAATTCAACATTAAGTTAATTCAGAAAATTCCAATAGATTTTCTGTTTAAGGGCACTAAAAATCTTTGCTCTATGGAAATATGAAAATCTATGTTGTCTGCAGACAATAAGGATTATTAATAAGGACATTTAAATATAACTTGAAATAAACCATACATATTGACAATAAAAAGAGGAAACATAAAACTGCACCAGATTGTGTTGCTGAATAAAATTTCACTGTAAATCTTTATCATAAGTATTGTGAAAAATAGTTGTATTCAGTGATTACAAAATTTTTAACATACCACTCAGTGGTCATAATAATCCCCACAAGAATGTCATACCCAAAACAGTTTGTTATACATTTTGTGTGTGTGTGTGTGTGTGTATAAAACAAAGGATGTGCAAAAATTACTTTAACTACAAGTCAAAATGGAAAAAGGTCTGCAGTCCCCTCTGGTTTATTTTTAGTGGGGCATTTATTAAAATGTTTAAAACATTTGCCAAAAGTTAATACTTCATAAACTATAATAATTTGATGCTTATGATAATATGATCTAAATTTGGCTGACTTTATTTATATTGACTATATATTGCTCTATTTACGTATCATGGAATTACTACCTCCACTGTTACTTTACCACTGCTACTGAGTCTAACATTATTATACAAATAATCATAACCCTAGCTAACATTTATTTAACAGATTTTTATATCCTTGGTACTATGTTAAATAATTACATGCATGTGTCACTTAAAAGTTTATTATATGGCTTTTTGTTATGACATGTGGGATTTCAAGTTAAGCAAGCAGTGATGCCCATCACACTGATGCTATTATTTCCTGATCTAAGTTCTTAGGCTGGTGGTTCCATCATTTAACACTAATACGTATGTAGTTCTACAATTGTTTTGATCAAATAGATTAGCCTTTCCTGAAAAGGAATGATGTTTCTCAACCAGGGATGTATAAGCTATACTTTAATGTGAGAGATTTCAGATAATCTACTACTTTCTTTTTGTGCCCCTACCCAGGTCTGATATTCCAAATTGATAACTTTAATAATCGAATGTAGGCCTTGAAAGCTAATCTAATTTTACACCGATCAAAAATCTTAGATAATACTTACACTTTGCAAATTAATGAAATATATACTCTTTCTGTCAAAAAATACTTTAAATGTGAAATTATAGGGGGAAAAAACCTTGTTTTTAGACAAAAATACTTATTTTCTTTTTAGATTTGTTGGACATGCCAAATATTATGGTAGATTTTATTAGTCGAAAGGGGCCACAATAACATCTCCTGTCTTGCCACTCCCCATTAAGAGGTGGTGGTTATTTTTTCTCCTCTTGAATCTGCACAGCCTTGTGATTTGTTTGTTACCAATATAGCAGAAGTCATGATGTGTGATTTCTGAGCTAGTTCAGAAGAAAGGTAAGACCACTTCTAACTCATTGACCAAAATAGTTTTTCCTGAAGCCCTCAGCCTTAAGTATGCCTTTCATATGCCTTGGGACTCCCATGGTCTAAGAAGATCTAGACCTGCCCATGTGAGGAGCCTAGAAGGATAAACCCTGGAAATGTATTTTCCAGGGGAGAGAGATGGCTGGCCATGTCCACTGGCCTAACACTTGCTACCATGTGTCTATAACCACGTGAGGGACCCATGGGCAGAAACAGCCAAAAATCCATCCTGAATTCCTGACTTATAGAAATCAGGAGAATTAAAATAATTGTTGTTGCTTTAAGTTAAGTGTTGGTATAAGTCTTACGTCACAAAGATGACTGAAACAAAATTTGGTATTGGGAGTGGGTCTTTTCATAATAAAACTCCAGACACTTGTCTCAATGACTTTGGGATTGGACAGTGGATAGAAGCAGGAAAGACCTTGAAAAGACTGTGGAATATGATGGGCCTGGAGGTGGCGGACAATCAGGGCTTAATGGAAAGTCAGAAAAATGTTGCTGGAAGCTAGGAAAAAGGAAACAATTGCTATGTAGTGAGAGAAAGTTCAATGAAAGTATCACTTGTAGTTACATGGAAAATAGAAAAAAGTATCAAATAAACTATGTCCTAGATTAAAGGCCGGCAATTCTTTTCTGTAAAGGGTCAGATAGTAAATAGTTAAGATTTTGAGTGCTGTACCCTCTCTGTCACATCTACTTAAGTATTGTATTGTAAATCATAGACAATATGAAAATAAATAGGCATGAACAAATTTGGCCAACAGTGAACTAGATTCAACCTAAAAACCACAGTTTGCTGACTCTTGATTTAGATGAGGAGATTTCCATGCAAAGTTTGAGTGAATTATCTACCTCTTACACAATGATAGAGGAGTGAGATGAACAAAAGAATAAAATACCTGGTTTTTGAGTGGAACACGAAGAACATGTATAAGGTACAATACCATCTTTTCACCTAGAAAACGACTTTCAAAGCAAAAAATTATCTGAGGTTTAAGAACCAGTCCAGGGTTGGACTACAATATCCTTGGTTGAGAACTCAGAAAATCTAAGGTGATGACACATAAAACATTTCAGAAACACAAGTGGACTTCTAAGTATCTTAAAGTTGTGCCTTATTGATCCTGTCTCTTGACCAATAAGGATTCTAATATATTTAAGGAAATCATCCCAACAACTTCATGCAGAGTCCAAAGTAAAGGATTTCTTTCAAAGAGATTTGTAGGCACAGCTTTTGTCTAATGGAATGAATTATACCTGATAGAAAAAAATACTCATAAATAAATCATAATATCTTGTACTGAATGAGACAGAGTATCAAATGAAAAGAGGCTATTGAACTCCAAATATTTTATGAGTCGAAGCAGGCAGAGATTTTTCCAGATAAGTTGTTTTTTTTACTTTTGTTTTTTAAATATTTATTTATTGAAGACTTCTTTTTTTAATTTAAATTCAATTTAACTAACATATAGTGCATTATTAGTTTCTGAGGTAGAATATAGTAATCACCAGTTTTATATAACACTCAGTGCTCATTACATCAAGTGCTCTCCTTAATGCCCATCATGCAGTTACCCCATCCCTGTACCAATCTCCCCTCCAGCAACTCTCAGTTTGTTTCCTATAGTTGAGAGTCTCTTATGGTTTGTCTCCCTCTCTGTTTTCGTCTTATTTTTCCTTTCTTCCCCTATATTCATCTATTTTGTTTCTTAAATTCCACAGATGAGTGAAATTATATGATATTTGTCTTTCTCTGACTTACTTTGCTTAGCATAATACCCTCTAGTTCTATCCACGTTGTTGCAAATGGCAAGATTTCATTCTTTTTGATGGCTTAGTAATATTCTGTTGTATACATATATATATACCACCTCTTCTTTATCCATTCATCTGTTGGTGGACATCTGGGCTCTTCCCATAGTTTAGTTATTGTGGACCTTGCTGCTATAAACATTGGAATGTACATGCCGCTTCGAATCACTGTTTATATCCTTTGGGGTAAATACCTAGTAGGGCAATTGCTGGGTCATAGGGTAGCTCTATTTTTAACTTTCTGAGGAAACTCCATACTGTTTTCCAGAGTGGCTGCACCAGTTGCATTCCCACCAATAGTGTAAGAGGGTTCCCCTTTCTCCGCATCCCCACCAACATCTGTTGTTTTTGAAGCTATTTCTGAAATGAAGGATGGCCTGTAGGGCAAAACCTAGAGTCTAGAAGATAAGGCTAAGAGCTATGGAAAACAGTTCATTGGGAGGTGGAGTAAGCTCTAATCAGGGAATTGGCAATATATGTACATTTGGAATATAGAAATGGTATGGATCAGTTTCTCCTATGCTTTCTTATTTTTCTCTTCTTTGGAGATATCTGTTGAGATTTTCTAATGTCTGCCCCACTGTCATGTGCTTTGAGAGATCGTTAGTACATTTTGCATGTGGAATGAGTATAATTTGTTAAGGCCAGAGAATGGGCTGTGACAGCTTACATATTCCAACAATATCATCTGCCCCACATACTTTTCTAGAACTTTGCTACTAAATTGAGAAATGAGATCTATGCCCTTACCCTTGCATATGGTTGACTTTAAGGCTTGTGTGTAATCAGTTGAATGCAATAGATGTGACCTTGTGTGACTTCTGAGTCTACGTCAGAAAAAGAGAGTCAGATTTGTATACTGGTGCCCAGTCTAAGCATATGATTAGATTAAGGTTATATTCCCAAGAATATCTGCTTCCAGAATCGAAAGTAAATCATCTCTAAAGAAAGAGAGCATCATTCAAAGTTACATTTTATCCTTTTTTTAAACATATAAATGATATGTTACCCAATATAAATAACAAGATAATACACAGAGGTAAGGTAAGACAACAACCAAAAAGAAAGAAAGAAAGAAAGAAAGAAAGAAAGCAAGAAAGAAAACAGACAATAAAACCAGACACATAAAAGATCTAGGCAATGCAATTTATCAGACATCAAAATATATTTGATAGATGACTCATATCTAGACTATATAGGGAACTCTTAGACAAAAATAAAAAAGGCAAATAACCAGTTAAAAATGTGGACAGAGGACATGAATAGACAGTTTACAAAAAGTGCATAAAAATTTACTTAAGTTAATCAATAAAATGTAAATTAAAATCACAATAAAATAACATTTCACATGCCCTAGAATAGCTAAATTTTAAAAGACTGGGAATATCAAATGTCAGCATACATCAGAAACAAATGGACTCTCTCAGTGTGTTGCTCAATATGTAAAATGGCATAAATACATAGAAAATGACTTGGGAGTCTCTTATAAAGTTAAATATACACCTATCTCCTGTCCATGCCTAGGTATTTACTGAAATTAAAAGTAAATATATCTGTAAAATACTTGTATAAGGATGCTCATAGCATCTTAATTCATAATAGCCAAAAGGTGAAAACCATCCAAATGTCCAGCAACAGAAGAATGGATAAATGTATTATAGTAGATAGAGTGGAATGCTCTTCTGCAATAAAATGTTCCAACAGCTGATGCATGCAACAGCATGGATCAAACTCATATATAGCGTGTTGTGCAAAAGAAGCTAGACATAAAAGAGTCCATGCAGGAAGATTCCACATTTAGGAATCTCAAAAAACAGTGATAGACATCAAAATGCTGGTTATCTCACTGGTGGGAAATTTACTAGATAAATGCATAAAAGAATCATCAAGAAGGTGAAAGTGTTTCCCATATTAATTTGGTGGTGGGCAAAACATGTGCTAAACTGATTGAATTCTGTACTTAAGATCTTAGCATTTCACTTCATGCAATTTAAAATTCAAGAGATTTAGGGGCACCTGGCTCGCTCAGTTGTTAGAGCATGTGATCCTTGACCTTGGGGTTGTGAGTTCAAGCCCCATGTTAGGCATACAGATTACTTAAAAATAAAATCTTTATAAAAAATTTAAAAAAATAAACTAATGATGTACTATATGTTAGCTAACTGAACATAATAAAAATAAATAAGTAAATAAGTAAGTAAGTATAAATAAATAAATAAATCTCAAGTGATATTTAAAAGATTAACCAAACAATTTTGAAGAAGAAAATAAAATTTAGAGTATTTAATCTATAGGCTATCAATACTTACTTTAAAGCCAAAGCAATTTACTACTGTGGTGAAGTTGCAAGGATAGACAAATAGAATAAAGGACCCAAACTATTAAGCTCTAAATATTTCATGTGCCTTTCTGATCCCTTTGAGTGGGGAAATAGAATTTACATGATATGCATAAAATTGGAGTTTTTCAAGATCCCAAGATTACTTGAAAACTTTTTTGGGGTTTTATACCAGGTTGTGTGCTGTCCGTGCAATATCATATAACAAATTCATATAACAAAAAATATACCCTTTTTACAGTAAAAAGGCTTTTGATATATTCACTTAAATAAGGGTGACATTAGTAAAAATATGTTGTGCTGTTTTATTAAATAAAATGGTTAGCGAGAAGCGTACCAGGTTTTTTACTTATCTTATTTAATGCTCACAACAAGCCTGGAATAGGTATTAGGTGGAAAAACTGAAACTCATAGAAGCTAGGTAATATTACCTAGTACATATGGATAGAACCAGGATTTAAATCCAAACTAATCTATCTGCAAATCTCTGCTACTTAGTATCTTTGAGAAGTATTTTTGGGAAAAATTTATTTGAGAAACTTTTCTTTAAAAGAAGTTTTTGGGGAAAAGTACATATAAACAACAAATTATCTATCTCTAGATTAGAAGCACATTTCAAGAAACTAGAAGCACATTTAAAAAATTAGGTTAAAAATTTTGAAATAAAAAAATAACTAGCAATAAACCAGTAATCTTTCTCACAGAAGAACCGACACATTTCTAGTTTTTGTTTCTGTTTTTTGTTTGTTTTAGTGAAAGAATGCTGGGTTTGTAGTTTATCATTGTTACAACTGTGCTTTTTCCAACCACCAGTAACATGAGGAGAATCACCTTGGGCAACATGTAACTCTGGAAATAACTTCAAGAAGGAGCCTTAGGTAGGAAACAGACATTTCTCTAGGGCCATCTTTACAGCTAGGATGTTACCTTTTCAGATCTTGGATTCCCTCATCACTTCAGTTTTCTTATGTTTTATCAATATTGACATCCTAGTCATATATTTCTGCTAACATTATTAAAGCTCGATTTTGAAAAGAAAAAAACAGGGCACATCAGTTAAGCTGATTGGTTAAATGTCTAGATCTCCAAAATTAGAGAATGAA
Source organism: Neomonachus schauinslandi (assembly GCF_002201575.2). Lineage (NCBI taxonomy): Eukaryota > Metazoa > Chordata > Mammalia > Carnivora > Phocidae > Neomonachus > Neomonachus schauinslandi. The sequence continues at coordinate 34,641,487 of NC_058413.1, forward strand.
CCAACCATTGATATGGATTTAGATTATAATATTTTCCATAAAATAATAAAAAGGATCTCTGCGAGATATTGCCTTTCAGAAAGCATTGAAAGATAACAAATTTACATCAAAATATAATGTAAAATTATGTTACCTTCAACTGACACATTTTAATACATGCTGAGGTTTAGATTACTAAAGTAAGGAAACTAGCTTAATTGTTCAAATCCCATTATTAGGGATGAGTTACTAAGTATTTTATAATAAATGCTGTGATAAATATTTGAATGCTGTGAAAGAAGATATCCTTGTCCTCAAGGGTCTCAGATACCCTATGAGGAAATGAGGTTGGATTATGTGAATAATATTGAATGCAAAAGGGCCAAAAAGTATCTGTGAGAGAACTAAGAACTCAAACATGGACATTAGGAATGTAGGCTAGAGAGCTCTTAGGCTTCTCTAGAGAAGCAAATCTTGATTTTCTTTTTAAAAGATCACTAGAGTTGTAATGAAATACTTATTGACATAATTTCATGACCTGATCCAGGCTTCACGTTGAGATAATATTTTCTCTTACTATGGATCTTACTTTCCCACCAGTCTAACTTTCTTCAGTGTTACTCATCCAGTCTGGGCATTCCTGCCTATCTGCCTTAATGCATGTTTTTTTCCTTTCCATGGAATGTCTTTCCCTCCATTTCCTTATGTCCTTCATCAAAAACTCACCAAAGTTTAGTTCAAACATCACTGAATCCTTCTATGATCCCAACACTTAGTGGAAGAGACCGTCCCTTTGTGATATTTTCATACCATTTTAATATTTTGATTTATATTTCCATTTCTACACCCTTTTTTTTGGTCAGCTGTGAACTCTTTGGGGTTAGGCTGTGAGGTTATTCATTTCTAGCACCTAAATAACATAGTTCTTGGCACCTAGTCATGTTGAATAAATAGACAAAATATTCAGAGAGTTGAAATAATTAATTTAGAAATTATTCTTAGGAGTATCAAAAGCATGTGCACTACCTATTTTCTCTGATGTATTCTCAACCTTTGTAATATGCCAGGAAGTCCTGTCTTTAACACTACTCCCAGCTGTTCAACTAGGCTGTGTTAAAATACCAAGAAGCCATCACATGGAAAGATCATTATATGTTTTTCCATTCTGTGTTAAAAAATTCGGTTGGTTGATGTCAAAATGAAAAAAGGAAAAGTGCCAAGTGACATTTAAAAAATAAAATAAAATAAAAAATTGCCACCTTAGTCTTAACCAGCTGAGGCTGAAAAAGGACAATGTATAAAGAAAGCCAAATGAAGCCTGGTTGTGCCAGAATGTTCAACAATCTTCTAACCTCCAGGTAAAATTAAGCCTTCCAACCCAGCCAATATCAGCTTCAAAATGATAGAAAATTGTATCCAAGCCCCTGTATTTCCCCCAGCAATTATGCTGTACTGTGTGAGCAAGTTTTCTCATTAAGTTATGAATTAAAAGTAACACATGGTTGTAAACTCACAAACTGGGCCATCATATTCAGCCATATACAGAACTTTATTACTGCTATTCTGTGCTCATGGGATTTTCCATAGACTTTTAAGGAAATTTATAATCTCCCTGAGAAATAGAAATTCCCATTCCTGCAATAGAATATGTGAATCAAAAAAATGAGATTCTACTGAGTACCTGTGGAAATTTTTCTTAGTGCATTTTATGTTATATTATAGATACTATATTACATTATATTATATTATATTATATTATATTATATTATATTATATTATATATTTTAGTTTATTATTCTCCTTAGGTGTCTCTATTTCTTAACCCTGATGTTTTTCTTAATTTTATCTCCATTTCTTTCAGTTCCTGTGAGAATGTTTTATAACAAGTTTTTAGAGAATGAACGTGTCTTTCTGACAAAACCAAATATGTAAAAAAAAGAAAAACTTGTAAATATAGGAAAGTTGGAGTTTGTTTCAAACTATGTTTTATTTCCATCATCATGTTTATTTCATTGAAATATATTTTGATTGTGTAATTATGCAGAAATTTTAAGAAATACTCAGTATTACTCCCCAACCCCATTGTTTAAAGACAAATCAGGACTGTTCAGTCTCCCATTCAAGATTTTGTATAACCCAAGCACAGTATACATTTTATTCTCTGCATCTATTATTTTTTCTTTTGTTTCTTGAGGTTCCAATCAAGCATATCTACAATTTACTACCAGGATATACATTTGACTTGTTTTAAGTCACAGAATGGAATTCCAGAAACTCACTGTTGGAGTGAGTTAATCTAGTACCAAATTTTCTACTGCAATCCCCTGTGCTTTCCATTTTTAAAAAATTTTGGCCACTAGAAAATCTTTTTTATTAACTGTATGGCAGTTATTTTTTTGCTTTGTTTTTAAGATTTTACTTCCTAATCATTTTATTACCTCAGAAAGCTAAACTCCTGTACCCCTGAAACAAATAATACATTATGTTAATTAAAAAAAAAAAAAAAAGAAAGCTAAACATAAGGAGGCTGGGTCATTTTCCAAAGTTTGCATATTTTTATCTTTGGTTTCCTGTATTTTGTCTTCACTCCTGCAAAATGATTTTGATTCCTTCTATCCTATTGGTCTCTCTTTTATGAAATCTTCCTTTTTTCTATGTTTCTTTAAAATCTGAATTCAGAACTTCACATTCTAAGGATGGTTTGATCGGTAGAGAACTGAAGTTAATGATAGACCAGGGATTATCAAATAAGGGAGAAAAAGTCCTCCTCTGGCAGCCTTTGGTCAAAATGACTGTTAGTATTTTATTTTTTAAAATTGTACAGTATACGGGCGCCTGGGTGGCTCAGTCGGTTAAGCGACTGCCTTCAGCTCAGGTCACGATCCTGGAGTCCCGGGATCGAGTCCCGCATCGGGCTCCCTGCTCAGCGGGGAGTCTGCTTCTCCCTCTGACCCTCCTCCCTCTCGTGTTCTCTGTCTCTCATTCTCTCTCTCACAAATAAATAAATAAAATCTTTAAAAAAAAAAATAAAAATAAAATTGTACAGTATCCATCTTAGCACCTTATCTGTCTTAAGACTTCTAAACAGAATTGAAAAATAATCACTTGGACTATTTTTATTAATAGAAGTGCATTTACACTTATAAACAGAAGTTTAGAATCATTAACTTACATAATAATATCCTTCTATCAAGCCCCACCCACACAACAAAACAGAATTAAAATTTGTGCAAATCTGTGTTAGTTAAAACAAGTTTTCTTATGAGTTTTATCATTGATTATGTGACCTGAAAACAGAATCTTGAGTTAATTACTTTTAAAAATTAAAATAGAATCTTTGGGAAGAGTGGCAGTATAAGAATGAGCTTACAAACTCTTCTCAGAAAGATACAGAATAACCAAAACAGCACATTTTAAATCAGGGCATTGTCTTAGTTTCCTAGGAATACCAGGACAACTTATCACAAACTTGTTGACTGAAAACAACAGACATTTATTCTCTCCTAGCTCTAGAGGCCGGAAGTCCAAAAAATCAGGGTATCAATAGAGTCACACTCCCTCAGAAGGCTCAAGAAGAGAATCCTTCCTTGCCTTTTTAAGCTTCTGATATTTGGTGTTTTTTGCCTTGGGCTCCAATCCAAGAAAGGGATTGTACTGGTATATGCATTAGTCTACTTTTTTTTTTTTTTTAAGATTTTATTTATTTATTTGAGAGAGAGAGAATGAGAGAGAGCACATGAGAGGGGGGAGGGTCAGAGGGAGAAGCAGACTCCCTGCCAAGCAGGGAGCCCGATGCGGGACTCGATCCAGGGACTCCGGGATCATGACCTGAGCTGAAGGCAGTCGCTTAACCAACTGAGCCACCCAGGCGCCCAAATAAATAAAATCTTAAAAAAGAAAATCCTTGCCTATGTATCTCCAAACCCTGACAGATATACAACTATAGTATATGTCCCAACAGATAATCCATCAGTTAAATAATAAAATAAGGCTGGAAAAAAATGCAGGGTAAATGTAAATTAAAAAAGAAAGCAGATACAAATATTAATGCCTGACAAATTAGATTTCAAAATAAAAATAATTAAATGAAAGAATTGTGTGACTTTTATTGATTAAGCTATCTGTTTTGCCCTTACAGTATAAGCCCCAAATCATTACGTAATAAATAGAAATCATTTTGTAGATGTATATGTGTGTATAAGTAAAGGTAGATTTTAAGTAGATATAGATAGAAAGATAGGGGGTAGATAGATAATAGAAATAGTTGAAAGGAGATAGTAATGATTTTTCCCTTACGAGTGTTTGCAACATACCTAATATATATTTATATAACCATTTATTTATCTATCTTGCATAGGGTTTTTAAAAAGTGTCCTCTAGATGCTATATTTATAAGAAAAATACAGAAAGAATCCATATTCCTCTGTGCATAGTTAAGGTATGGCATGAATACAGTTGAAGTTATGCACAGCAGTGAGTTCCAGTGTAAATATAAGTCCACTTTAAACTCAAACTTTTCTTGCTTAATAAGTGGCTCAATAATGGTAAGTGGCTCATTTAAAAAATTGTCCTGGAAAAAAAAAATCATCTTCCATTTCATTAGTGCTAGATGTTTCCCTTTGCCTATTTCCCTGAGCTGACAGTGCCTGGTGTTAATGACTCTGTCAAGTTCAGACTGTACCTGCAGTACTAGATAGAAGCCAGTCAAGTATTCACTCTTGTTCCACATCACCCCCTTGGCAATCTCACTCTCTCCTTGATAGTCAATTAATTTGAGAAATGTTTCTGCTCTGAGTTTTTCTTTCCACTAGGATTAATCTAAACATAGGCTTGTTTTCCCTTTTATCTGCTCAGCCAAATCATGGAAACTGGAGCATCTCTCTTTGGTGTGTTGTAAGACTTCTGATCACATTTAAACACATTACTTAGGGTTGGAAAACATGACATTTGGAAACTCAAAGACAAAATTACATTTGCCTTTCCCCTATCTTTGTGTGTACACTCAGTAAATTTTTGTATAAATTATATCTGGAAGTTAGAAGTAAGAACTATCAGGGTTTTTTTATTTTTAAATACATGTACAGACGGTAAAGAAATCTTCCAAGCCCCTTTACAATATGTGGCTTTCCATTTCAACAGCAGCTCTATGAGATAGGTAGTAACATTCTGACTTTTCAAATGAAAAAATACAGGATCTATGATATGAAATAACTTGTACAAAGTCCCCAAATTAGTGACCAACAAACTTGAGTTTTAAACCCAGGCTTTAGCCTTTAAAACCTATTTTTTTTCTAATTGCACCCTATTATTGTTTCATCTTAAATACACATTGCAGCAAGAATGAAAAATTAAAGACCAACTCCTCTTCCAAACTCTGTTGTTCATGGCAGATTGTGCTGAGAAAAGCTTTCATAAATGCTAATCTTGACCATCAGGAGAGGTGTATACTACCTGCCAGGCAAATGTAAGTGCTTTGAGTCAGCTGTGGTGTTTGTTTGTTTTTTAATTTCATTATTATGGACTACAAAGCTTTGAAGTTGGAACACTTAACCCCTACCATCATGATTCTATGGATTTGATGAAGTAATACTACTTGTTTCTCTCTCCATGCTGGAAACAGTGACTTAACCCTGACTGGTGAATTTTCAAAACTAAAATCTTCCTCTTTTCTCTTCTTCCTGCTGACCTATACCTGACTGCAGGTAAAATGCATTTTAGTTGGCTCTCTGCTGTGTGGTAAGAGGTCTGCACCAGCTATGGACTGGTGAGTACTAATTTAGCACTAAAGTGAGTTATCAAGCCCATTTTGCTACAAGGCTTATTCCCAATCTACCATTTAGTAGTACAAAAGTTGATACATTTTCACCCATCTGTATAACTCCTGTGTCTACCCTTTTTTTTTTTTTTCCTAATTGGCTAGAGAAATTACTGACTGAATCCTTTCATGATCTGATCCATACTACTTCCTAGGCCTAATATTTAACCCATCTAGCCTCAGCCACTGATTCTGCTGTACTTGTTTCCTGTTCTTCCTAGAAGACAGTCTCTTCTTCCTCAGAATTTTTTACTTGATACGCTCAGGTCTCCTTCCTTTATATGGTTATCTAACTAAATTCAGATCCCTCCTGAATGTCACTGACACATGAATACCATGTCTGATTTTTTAACATAAAAATAGAAAACCTGGGACACCTGGGTGGCTCAGGAGTTAAGCGTCTGCCTTCGGCTCAGGTCATGATCCCAGGGTCCTGGGATCTAGCCCCACATCGGGCTCCCTGCTCAGCGGGAAGCCTGCTTCTCCCTCTCCCACTCCCCCTGCTTATGTTCCTGCTCTCGCTAACTCTGTCTCTGTCAAATAAATAAATAAAATCTTTAAAAAGAATAGAAAACCTGCTGTAATTATTACTATATTTTTCTACCTTTTATGCTTGACCAATTGAAATTGCATTATATATTTATTTGTTTGCTTGTTTATCTCTGCCACTAGTATATAAACTTAATGAGGGCAAAAACTTAAGAAAACTTAGGCTTTTTTTCTTTCTTGCTAGATCTCCCAATGCTTATATATGTGTGTATGTGTGTGTGTGTACATATGTGTGTGTGTGTGTGTGTGTGTGTATACAAACACAGTATATCTCAAACATCTCTCTCCCTCTTGTTTCAGCCAATTCAAACCTAATTCATTCAATTTTGGGTATCCTTTTGCTATTTATTTTGCCAGCAATAAACTTTATTTTATATCCATTGGCAACATCCATAAATTCCTGACACAGAAGAGAATGCTAGTGCCCATATAAAATAGATACTTTGTTACTTTATATGACTATATTATGATTTACTTAAATATTTCTCCAATACCATTTGGGAGTATATATGTATGTATTTTTTAGTTATAAATATGCTGCAATAAGTATTTGTATGAATTTATGTTTGCCCATATTTCTGATTATTTGTTTGGAAGAATTGCTAAGTAGACAACATCTGACAGTTCTTTAACTGTCAACTTGATTTCTTTGGGATTATAGCAATTTGCATATCTCCTGACAAGAATATGCCTCTGTGTGCACATCTTATAATTTTACCTTGCCATTCATTTAGTCTGTTAGCTCCATAGGTGAAAAATATTTCAATATAATTTAATTACTGAAGAGGTGGAAGTGTGCTCGCATATTTATTGGTCACTTCCCTTTGTTCCCTGGAAAATTGCCTGCCCATGTCCATTTAAAAGTAATCAGTATACCAGAGAGGTAAATAACTAATGTGTGTGTGATTGTGGATAAGAGCTCTTCCATTTACTAAAATATTTACTTTAACTCTTGTGCCTCAGGCACTATGACTGCTTTTTTAAAACAACTATACATCTAGATTTTTATAAATATAGTTCAGACTCATGCCTCCATAGACAAAAATTCTTCCTGCCAATCATTCTTATCCTGATATTTATTCATGTGTATTCTTTAGAATATGAGATAAAAGTCTATACATTTCTTTGTTCTGTTACAGCATACTCTTGACTGCATTTTCATAGTTTGTGGAAGTCCTTAGAGAATAATATGTCCTCCTTATAATCTCTTTATATGAGGCTCATAAATTTATATGCCTAAAAATAAAAACAAAAACAATTAAAAATATAACTGTACCTTATTATAAATGGTTTTAAGACTAGTTCTGTTCATTGAAAGAATCTAAGGTGATTAAGGTGATTAATTTTCTTGGAAAATTTGGATTTCTTCCCAACATGTGATTCTATGTTTTTGTTTTTGTTTTATTTTTACTCTCAACTCCTTTTTTTTTTTTTTTTTTAAGAAACTATTTTCCACCAACCTTATTTCCATTTTGTTTGCCTTTGTGGAAGCTTAAGGCCACTCAGTGGTTGTTCCTACCCATTCAGTGGCCTGGGCAATGGGAGCTGTGGACCAGTCTTCAGCGACCGGCTGAGCACTCCAGGCTTCAGTAGGGAACTGCTGAATAGGCACATAAAGCCCCTGTATGCCTTCAGACCAATCTGTAACTTCAGGCTGATGAGCAGTGAACTCAGGAGCTGGAGCAGTCCACTCACCCTGAAATTCCTTCTTGGTCACAGCCTTCTCATCAGTGGCCTGCTTTTCCTTTTCAGTCTTTTCAGGATCTCTGTAGAAGTAGAGATCAGGCATGACTTCCCATGGGTGTTCATGGGAAATGGTGCCAGGCAAGCTGAGAACTTCTGGGCCGGCATCTACCACTTCAGACCCACCGAGTGAGCTCCCTTGTTGTTGCAAGGGATGGCAATGTTCACATATCACAGAGGAGAGTCTGTGTTACATGGAGCCAAGGTAGGCAGGTTAATATAAGATACCTCTGTAAAAGCCTCTGGGAGAGGCTGAGAGCCCTGCAGAGGCTGGTGGTCAGCCCTGGGATCAGTAACCACCAGAAGTCTTGGCTCCTGGAAGACTGTTTGGATCTGATTCTGAAGCACCCAGCAATAGGAGTGGCTCCAGTAGCATCAGCAAACTTCAGCACAGCTTGTTGGCCAGTATTCCTGGATGATATGACGTTGACATCATCTGAGTTTTATGTGGTAACAATAGCATGAGCTGCCAGAAGCTTCTCCCAGGTCTTCTTCTGATTTATGATGTATTTTTTTTTAAAGATTTTATTTATTTATTCATGAGAGACAGAGAGAGAGAGAGGCAGAGGGAGAAGAAGGCTCCCAAGGAGCAGGGAGCCCGATGCGGGACTCGATCCCAGGACCCTGGGATCGTGACCTGAGCTGAAGGCAGACGCTTAACCATCTGAGCCACCCAGGCGCCCGACATCATCTGAGTTTTATGTGGTAACAATAGCACGAGCTGCCAGAAGCTTCTCCCAGGTTTTCTTCTGATTTATGATGTAGATACCATCACTTTACCTTTTGGAAAGGATGTACTGTTCCATTTGGAAGTCAAGGTTGTTACCACCTAAATGGGTTCCTGCTGCAAGGAGTTTGAAGACATGCTCCTCCTGATCATTTGCAAGCTATCAGGATCTTTGAACATTGTGAAAGTTTCCCTTTAAGTTATGATGGGAACACAGAACAATGCCGTATGGATTTTCCCCGGGTTGTGTAGAAAGGCTTTACTCTGAACTTTTTAAGTCAGGCTTGTGGCTACTCCAGTCTTGACCTTCTCACCCCAGGTCTCAGAACCAGGTTATCAAACATGGTCTTGTACTTGATTTTCTAGAACTAGTAATGTTTTCTAGTCCTGTCAACACCATGTCCCTTGTATTTTCCCCTGGGATTTTATTTCTGTCCCTTATTTCCAGATCACTATGTACTGACTGCTGACAATTATCTGTGACTCCACTCTTTGTGTTCCTCTTTCAGAATTAAGCTGGCTTGGGTCTGCCTGGTGTCTAGTCTTTTTTCAGCCATGCTATCAAGAGTTCCTTTCAATACTCCAAGTGGGTGTGTTCTTGCTAGGGCCTGCTCCACCTTAATGTGGGGTTCCAGTACAAATTATGGCCTTGCAATTCAGCCTTACTCTATTGTAGTTATGCAACATTTTTGAGGAGTAAAGAAGCATGCTGAATCTGCCAGGGCCAAGTTAAGTTTTTATTAGAGATATACTTATTTCTCTTTTAAGTGACTTTTGTTATATGCGTTATATTTCTTAAGGCACCCCTCTCTTGTCGTTGACAAATCCAAGATTATCAAAAATTGTTCATCCTTTACTAATTGATAATACATTTTGATTCCAGAATTTCATGGTCATTGAAATGAAATGCATGGCAGCCCTGCAGAGCCAGCAGCCTGATAAATAGTGATAATTATTTGTCCCTAGGACTTAGATTGAGCCAAAATCATATGGAATACCTATTTCTTCGAGGTGTTTTGTGGTTTCTAAGCTTTTCTTATAATGTCAGTAATGAATAACCTAGAAACTTAGACACATTTAGCTGCTATTAATATAAGGAAATTATGCTTGGTTTAGAAGGAAATTAGTTATGCACATGGGCTTGAAGGATCTCCTCTTGTTTTGTTAAGGCACAGAGTGCCAATTAATTATATCTATAGCAACCATGTAAGTTTCCAGAAAATTATTAGGTTAAAGAGGACTTTTGACAACTGAGTTTAATTTATTTTTATGTCCTATATAAATGTGGTATATTTCTTGTACCTATTAGATTGTTTTAAAAATGCATAGAGCTAATACAAATTCTATTTCTGACTCTTAAGAGTTCTATGGCACAGAGATGTTGACTGGGTTTGATATGAATTGAGGAGAATTTTAAGTGGCTTATGACATTTCAATTTGAAGACTAATATGCATCAATAACATCAGAGATGTGTTGATATGTGTGAGTACTGAGATTGGGGGAAAGGAAAAAGAAGGTTAATGAAAAGGGTCAGAACTCCTCATTGTGGAGCAAATTTTGAAGTGATTTCTTTCTCATGAATAATGGAGCTGGGCTTCAAAATAAATTTCAGTATATATATAGTAAAATCCACCATGCTCAAAATTCAAAGTGTTTTTCTTTGCGAGTAAATAAATTTTGGTTTAGTTTTATGTCTTTTAAATATTTTTTTCCTATTTGAGTCAAAGAAATTACGTAGTCATTTTTCACAGGCCCCGAGAAGTTTCTTTAATCAAATGAATTGTAAGTTTATTTCCATTACCCTAAAATGTAACAATTTTATAGATGAATACTTATAAATATTTGACATCATCTGTGAATAAAAGGGTAAAACCTTGCTCTATTGATTTAAAATCGAATTTCAGGGGTGTCTGGGTGGCTCAGTTGGTTAGGCGACTGCCTTCGGCTCAGGTCATGATCCTGGAGTCCCGGGATCGAGTCCCGCATCGGGCTCCCTGCTCAGCGGGGAGTCTGCTTCTCCCTCTGACCCTCCCCCCTCTCATGTGCTCTCTGTCTCTCTCATTCTCTCTGTCTCAAATAAATAAATAAAATCTTTAAAAAAAATAAAATAAAATCGAATTTCATTTATGTTGTTTAGCAGCACCCATTTTTTTCCATAGGTTGTTCTGAATAATTGCAAAGAATTATACATGCATCCTCTTTTATTTGCAGAGAATTAGTTAACAGGATAGTTAATAAAGGAAATTTTAGAAGTTTTTTTTAGGAAGTGAATAAAACAGATGAAAAGGAATGGGGAAGAAAGAGAAAAGATAAATATGTAGAATAAGGTAAAAAAATACATGCTGACTCTATTTATAATGTCTTGTGTGGTTGAAAGTAGAAATAGAATTAATAGAATTAAAATACATGATAATTAACTTGAAAGCAGCACGATAATTTGTTGTGGACCAATCCATTCATTGAGAACAAATAACCAAGCTGGAAAAAAATAAGACAAAAATTATATTTGAGAGCATACCACCATAAAAACTTATTAAGTTATAATTTTGATAGAGAAAGGAAGCTAAGCAAAATGAGCCAGACATTTGGAAACACTCTTCCTATTGAAGTTATTTTCCAATTTGATATGGGGGGTTGGTGGGGGGGCTGGTTCTTGAGCTGAGAAACTAAGCAGAAATCTGAGGCTGAACATCTGAGTGTCCAAAATGTATCTTTATTATTTCAGGAGACTCGTAGAATAAAAATTAGAGTTGAGCTCCTGTCATAATAGAGAGGCTCTATAAACACCCAGGATTTTCTACTAGAATTCAAAAGACTATATCCAAGGAGTAAACCTAGACTGGAGATAAACCTGTTGTCAATGAAAATAAATTTGAAGCACCTAATTTCTCAGAAGATTAAGGTAGTCTACTCCTAACGAAGCTGTCTGCCAGAAGAAACATAAACCCTATCTAGAAGATACATACACAGATACCAATGAGCTACATGGTTTTTACCTACAATTCAGTCAAACAACTCCACAGAAACATTTCTAGGTAAGATGAAGCAGTTTGCAACAGACTAATGCTCCTGTTACACCTAATAAAGCCAAATAAATTACAAAATCATATTTTTAAAGGCATCAGAGGACTTTGGGGGCAACAAGGCCTGGATGAGCTAAAATTCAAAAATTCAAATTTTTCTCTTGACTATAAATGAAAAATTCCCTAATAAATATTAGCTAATCAAATAGAGTGATAAAAATGAACATTATTAACAAATAGGGTTTATAATGATGTACTGTATGGTGACTAAATAACATAATTAAAAAAACCAAAACCCCAAATAGGGTTTATTTTAGGTAAGCAGACAATTTATCATTAAAAAATCAAACAGTGGGCGCCTGGGTGGCTCAGTTGGTTAAGCGACTGCCTTCGGCTCAGGTCATGACCCTGGAGTCCCTGGATCGAGTCCTGCATCGGGCTCCCTGCTCAGCAGGGAGTCTGCTTCTCCCTCTGACCCTAACCCCTCTCATGTGCTCTCTCTCATTCTCTGTCTCTCAAATAAATAAATAAAATCTTTAAAAATAAAAAAATAAAAAAAATAAAAAATAAAACAGTATAATTCACCACAATTGAAGAAAAAATAATATGATTGTTTTGATAAATATAGATAAAGCATATGAAAAAAATTTCTTATAAAATTCAGCAAAAAAAAAGAAACTATAACTGTCACTTTTGCTTCCAGTCTTTTTTTAACCATTTAGTTTTTCTTCTAAACAATAAAAACACAACTAATAAAAATAAAATATAATAAAATTCAGCAAAATTGAAATTAAGGGAACATCTTTCTTTTACATACATGCACACAACTTCACACATAGTACTAATTAAAAACTCAGTGAATTCAATGGAGAAATATTCAATGTAACCTCTAAGGCTGAAAGCAAAACATGAATGCCCTTTAGTACCAGCTCTGTTCAGCCAGTGTTCTAAAACAGGGAGAAAAAATAGAAAGAATATGAACTGGAATAGGAATAATAAAAGAAATTCCCAGATAATAAAGTTATAAATGTTGAAGATTTTTCAGAAAATAAATATTTAAATGAATAAGTTAACTTGGCAAGATCCTTCAATATAAGTTCTCTTTATAATAACCAGTTTTATTTTTATATGAACAAAAATAATAAGCTGAAAAAAATGTAAAAGTTATCTTACAGTAGCCAAAACTTCAGCAATTACCTGAAAACAAATTTAACAAAAAATGAACAAGACATTAATATTAAAAAGCCGAAAAATGAGAAAAATTAAAGGTTTAATAGATGAAGCAATACACCACTATGAATTTAAAGAGTAATTTTTATAATTATGGCAGTACCCTTTAAAATGATCCTGAGAGGGGCGCCTGGGTGGCTCAGATGGTTAAGCGTCTGCCTTCGGCTCAGGTCATGATCCCAGACTCCTGGGATCGAGTCCCGCATCGGGCTCCCTGCTCAGCGGGGAGCCTGCTTCTCCCTCTCCCACTCCCCCCTGCTTGTGTTCCCTCTCTCGCTGTGTCTCTCTCTGTCAAATAAATAAATAAAATCTTAAAAAAAAAAAGTAATATAGCAACTTTAGAAAATTACCTCATAGAATCTTCTTGGAGTGGATATTTTTTTTCTGAAAGAAGGTTCTAATAGGACTAACCATAAAGGAAAAAAATAACTTGTACTGTTTTAAGATAAAAAATTTCAGAGGATCAAATGGCGTTATTGAATGTGTGATAATCAAGCTGAAGAAGTGAACAAGATATTTGCAATACGTGTACTGAACAAAGGATTTATATTCAAATCCATAAAAAAAAACTACTAGATTAATTAAAAAGACAATGACAGACAATTAAAAGAAAAATGTGCAAAAACATGAATTGGCACTTCACAAAATAGGGGTATGAAAGTGTAATAAAAATAGAAAAATTTTCTTAATCGTATTAGCCTTTGGAATATGCAATTTAAAGCTACAACTGAATATCACTACACACTTACTAAAATGGTTAAATTGAAAAATTAAAAAATGCTACCAAATGTCGATGAGGATATGGAACAATTGAAGCTCTCCTAAATTAAATGTAGAAGTATAAATTGGTACATGTATTTTGGAAAATTGTTTCCTAGTATCTACTAATGCTGAATATTTGATCCACTCCTACAATACACAAGAGGTATGTCTACATATGGTCTTAAATGAATGTACATGCACACACACACACAGATGCTTTTAGAAGAATTATTTGTAATAGTCAAAACTGGAAACTCTAATGCCTATCTAGAACAGAATGAATGAAAAATTGTGGCATATTCATACAATGATATATTACACATCACAAGAATAAATGAACTTCAACTACACAGAACAAAATGGAGGACTTACAAGTATAATATCGAGCAAAAGTAGCCAGACAAATAGATCATGCTGTATGATTCATTTGTAAAAAAATTTACATCAGGCAAAACTAATATAAGTACTTAATAGTTATGATAGTATTGCCCTTGGGGTGAGGAGCTGTTACTAAGAGAAGCACAGAGACTTCTGATGTCCTGTTATATAATGTTTCTTTATATTGGTGCTGTCTACATGAATGGGTTCCCTGTGATCAAAATATTTCAGCCCTACCATAATGATTTCTGCATTTTTTGGTATATAGGCTTAAGTTAAATTTACTAAACAAAGCAAACAAACAAAAACCTTATAGAATGCAGCTGACCCCATTCTTGGACTGAAATTAATATAGCTATATGCGTATTTTAGAAAAGAAGACTAAAAGTCAATGATCTAAGGAGCCATCTAAAATGTGAGAAAAGGAACAGCAAACTAAACATACTAAACACTGAAGGAAATAATGAAAGTAAGAATGGAAAATAATTAAATAAACAGAACAGAGAAGATGTATAATATAATTTGTTTCAGAATTTTGTTTTAAGGGGTGCCTGGGTGGCTCAGTCATTAAGCGTCTGCCTTCGGCTCGGGTCATGATCCAAGGATCCTGGGATTGAGCCCCGCATCGGGCTCCCTGCTCCACGGGAAGCCTGCTTCTCCCTCTCCCACTCCCACTGCTTGTGTTCCCTCTCTCACTGTGTCTCTCTCTGTCAAATAAATAAATAAAATCTTTAAAAATAATATGCCTTTTATAAAAGATAATATGTACTTATTTTGGAATAATTTTCAGATCCACCCTAATCAAATTAATTTAATAAAGAACTCTCCTACCAGAATTCTCTCAGCTGTACTCAGAGAAGTGACTGTTAAACATTCTTTGTGTTTTCTTGTAGGTAAGTGTATATACAGGTGAATATATAATATGATATATGACATAATTATTTTCAAGAATGGGATTATTTTATACTTATTATATGCATCCCTTGTCTGCATAAATGATCTATTTATATGTCTATATCTATATAAAAATGTACTGATACATAAAATGATATATCATCTTTAAAAATTCTTATTTAACTATACCATGGGTACACAAAAATCCACCCATCATAAATGTACAAATCAGTGCTATCACAAAACAACCAAACCTCTGGAATTAGCTGCAGTTCAAAAAACTTAAAACAGAAGCCATGACAAGGATATATAAAATTTGTTTTGTTTGTTTGTTTTTGTTTTTTATCTTGTAAAGAGAAGAAGCCAATATCCCTGATGAACATGGATGCAAAAATTCTCACCAAATACTAGCCAATAGGATCCAACAGTACATTAAAAGGATTATTCACCACGACCAAGTGGGATTTATCCCTGGGCTGCAAGGTTAGTTCAACATCCGCAAATCAATCAATGCGATACAATACATTAATAAAAGAACAAGAACCATATGATCCTCTCAATAGATGCGGAAAAAGCATTTGACAAAGTATAGCATCCTTTCTTGATCAAAACTCTTCAGAGTGTAGGCATAGAGGGTACATACCTCAATATCATAAAAGCCATCTATGAAAAAACCTACAGCAAATATCATTCTCAATGGGGAAAAACTGAGAGCTTTCCCCCTAAGGTCAAGAATGCGGCAGGGACGTCCACTATCACCACTGCTATTCAACATAGTACTAGAAGTCCTAGCCTCAGCAATCAGACAAAAAGAAATAAAAGGCATCCAAATTGGCAAAGAAGAAGCCAAACTCTCACTCTTTGCATATGATATGATACTTTATGTGGAAAACCCAAAAGACTCCACCCCAAAACTGCTAGAACTCATACAGGAATTCAGTAAAGTGGCAGGATATAAAATCAATGCACAGAAATCAGTGGCATTCCTATACACCACCAACAAGACAGAAGAAAGAGAAATTAAGGAGTCAATCCCATTTACAATTGCACCCAAAACCATAAGATACCTAGGAATAAATCTAACCAAAGATACAAAGAATCTGTACTCAGAAAACTATAAAATACTTATGAAAGAAATTGAGGAAGACACAAAGAAATGGAAAAACATTCCATGCTCATGGATTGGAAGAACAAATATTGTGAAGATGTCAATGCTACCTAGAGCAATCTCCACATTCAATGCAATCCCTATCAAAATACCACCAACTTTTTTCAAAGAAATGGAACAAATAATCCTAAAATTTGTATGGAACCAGAAAAGACCCCGCATAGCCGGAGGAATGTTGAAAAAGAAAAGCAAAGCTGGCGGCATCACAATTCCGGACTTCCAGCTCTATTACAAAGCTGTCATCATCAAGACAGTATGGTACTGGCACAAAAACAGACACATAGATCAATGGAACAGAATAGAGAGCCCAGAAATGGACCCTCAACTCTATGGTCAACTCATCTTTGACAAAGCAGGAAAGAATGTCCAATGGAAAAAATACAGTCTCTTCAACAAATGGTGTTGAGAAAATTGAACAGCCACATGCAGAAGAATGAAACTGGACCATTTCCTTACACCGCACACAAAAAGAGACTCCAAATGGTTGAAAGACCTCAATGTGAGACAGGAGTCCATCAAAATCCTAAAGGAGAACACAGGCAGGAACCTCTTCGACCTCAGCGGCAGCAAGTTCTTCCTAGAAACATCACCAAAGGCAAGGGAAGCAAGGGCAAAAACGAACTCTTGGGACTTCATCAAGATAAAAAGCTTTTGCACAGCAAAAGAAGCAGTCAACAAAACCAAAAGACAACTGACAGAATGGGAGAAGATATTTGCAAATGACATATCAGATAAAGGACTAGTATCCAAAATCTATAAAGAACTTATTAAACTCAACACCCAAAGAACAAATGATCTAATCAAGAAATGGGCAGAAGACATGAACAGACATTTTTCCAAAGAAGACATCCAAATGGCCAACAGACACATGAAAAAGTGCTCAACATCACTCAGCATCAGGGAAATCCAAATCAAAGCCTCAATGAGATACCACCTCACACCAGTCAGAATGGCTAAAATTAACAAGTCAGGAAACGACAGATGTTGGCGGGGATGCGGAGAAAGGGGAACCCTCCTACACTGTTGGTGGGAATGCAAGTTGGTGCAGCCACTCTGGAAAACAGTATGGAGGTTCTTCAAAAAGTTGAAAATAGAGCTACCCTACAACCCAGCAATTGCACTACTGGGTATTTACCCCAAAGATACAAATGTAGGGATCTGAAGGGGTATGTGCACCCCGATGTTTATAGCAGCAATGTCCGCAATAGCCAAACTGTGGAAAGAGCCAAGATGTCCATCAATAGATGAATGGATAAAGAATATGTGGTATATATATACAATGGAATATTATGCAGCCATCAAAAGGAATGAAATCTTGCCATTTGCAATGATCTGGATGGAACTGGAGTGAAATAAGTCAATCAGAGAAAGACATGTATCATATGACCTCACTGATTTGAGGAATTCTTAATCTCAGGAAACAAACTGAGGGTTGCTGGAGTGGTGGGGGGTGGGAGGGATGGGGTGGCTGGGTGATAGATATTGGGGAGGGTATGTGCTATGGTGAGTGCTGTGAATTGTGCTAGACTGTTGAATCACAGACCTGTACTTCTGAAACAAATAATACATTATATGTTAAAAAAAGAAGAAGAAGATAGCAGGAAGGGAAGAATGATGGGGGCAAAATTGGAGGGGGAGACGTACCATGAGAGACTATGGTCTCTGAGAAACAAACTGAGGGTTCTAGAGGGGAGGGGGGTGGGGGTTGGGTTAGCCTGGTGATGGGTATTAAAGATGGCACATACTGCATGGAGTACTGGGTGTTATACGCAAACAATGAATCATGGAACACTACATCAAAAACTAATGATGTATGGTGATTAACATAACATAATAAAAAAAAAAGGAAAAAAATAAAGAGAAGAAGAACAAGTTTTCAGGAAAACATAATATAATTGCCCAATCTGTTTTATTTACTCTTATCTTTAAGTTTCCTTCAATATTTTCTCAGGGATCCAATATTGTCTTTCTTCTCTTCACAATAGTCTAAACATTCTGGCAGAGAATTCCATCTCAGCTCTACATTAGAAAAGCTGAACTGTTACTGATCTTGGATGTATTTGAATTCAAATTCCTATGAAATATGAGGTTCAAATCTTGTCACCTTGGAGACTTGAATTGCTCATTAATTCAAGAGGAATTGAAAGCACCTTGCAGCAATTGGTGAGAAGGTCATTGATTTCAGGGTAACCTTTGAATGGTTAAAAATCTGTCTCGTGTTCCAGAGCAAGGGGAGCAGTCTAGGAAGGAACCACATGATTCATGGATTAAGTCAGCATAGATTGAGTCAGCTAGGGTTGAATGTTGGACTCATCTTTTGGGGCAGCGTCAGGATAGTCTTCTGATCACAAAGAACCTTAGGTTAGTACTTGGCCTTGGGGACTTTATCAGTTCATCTTTGTTGGGAGATCCAGCCCTCTCATCCCTCCATTGGAATTTCTCAGTCCCTTTTTAGTTTCCCTGGTCTCTGTTGCCACGGTAACAATTCAGAGCCCCTACTGTTTAGTTTATCACCGAAAAGGCAACATTTCAACATTTTCTAACACAAATTGGCAAGATACGTAGCTGCTGGCAGTACTATCTCAGTGGGACTCCTGGTAATTTAGTAGGAAATGTGTGGTAAGGCAATTAGAAAACACCAGTAGATAACTGAACATTCCAAGTATACGAAAATGTCTTTGGGAGATTTGCTACAGTACTTCTAGTGTTTGGAATGCACTGCAGTTTAGTAGCAATCTTCAATCCATGGAGCACTTTTTGTGTGCATACAGACATCACCCTGACTGTAAATTGCATGCAGACAAATTGACGGGATCTCTCACCTCAAGGAACTTGCACTCTACTGGTAAAAATAACATATATCCTATCACAGTTAAACCAAGTCTTAGTGTGTGAGCAGAGAGATGGGAAAATCTGTTCTGAGTGAACAATTCTAGGAAGGCTTCAAATAGGCGATAAAGTTCTATGTGGCCTCTCTTGCACCTCTCACAGTAAGGTTATGGGGAGGACACTGGGGAGACAGAAAACTACAAGAGTAAAATGAAAACATGGACGTCCTTGGGCCAGATTTGCTAAAGAAAGGCAGAAAGTCCCCTATGAATTCAGAGTACGTGTAAATAGAGTGGCAGAAGATAAAACTGGAAAGGTAGATAAATATTCACTTCCATATATTTTACACCAATGTTTCAAATGACTCTATGACAAAAAGCTAATTTTTTTCCCTAATAAATAACCACAGGACTGACAAAAAAGAAATAGATTTTCTTTTATTCAAGTTGAAAAAAAATCCAAATATTATTAATACTACTACAAATGATAATAATAATATTAATACAGCATCAGCTTGATGCTATAATAAAATATAACATTAGGTTGAATCATATAAAATGATCAGTTTGGGAAGCATAAAAGCTTGATGTCCAATGTTTACATAAATTTAATACACAACATAATACATAAGCATTCCATATGCTTAGGCGTTAATTCACTAATTTATACTTTTGCAGAGATTTTTAACATTCAAAGACATTTACAAAATTGCTTTTTCCTCGAAATAAGTGGGTCCTGGAACTGCATACATGTACATTTATATATACATTTTATCGCTGACAGCTGTACTAGTTGTATGTGAAGAAGTTGTTCTTGAACAGCACTGGGATATTTAATGTGTATAGTTCATGAACAGGAAGGGATATATCTTTGGAGAATAAGAATATCAGTTCACACTCATCCAGGCTGCACAACATGTTCGAATGATGGAAACAATGGACTAGAAGACCTTGTGACTCTGATGGTTCTAACTCAATAAAATTAAAAGTTCTATAAAGCGTGGTTTTTCTATACTTTTCTAAGGGCATGTTTCCTGCCATATTACTAGGGCTTTAAATTAAGCTGAATCACGCTGTTGGTTTTGGTTTTGTTTGGCTTAGAGTTTGTTTTCTGAAAATATGTGCAACTGATCGCTTTCTACTTTGAAGCCGAAAATAACTCATATTACTGATTGTGCCTGGGATGAAAGTAGAAAATATGGGGCTCATGGGTGGCTCAGTTGTTAAGTGTCTGCCTTCGGCTCAGGTCATGATCCCAGGGTCCTGGGATTGAGCCCCGCATCAGGCTCCCTGCTGCGCAGGAAGCCTGTTTCTCCCACTCCCCCTGCTTGTATTCCCTCTCTCGCTGTCTCTCTGTCTGTCAAATAAATAAATAAAATCTTTAAAAAAAAAGAAAGTAGAAAATAACATTTCACTCACGAAAAGGGATTTTTTTGGCCCTTATTTAGAAGAAAGATTATTTCCCTTAGACTGATTTTCTGGTAGAATTTTAGAAATTTTGAATTATTTAAAATACCAGAGTTTTGTCTTGTTTGGGGTTAAGTATGTGTGCCCTTCAAACTGCAAACTGTTTTACAATAAAAATGAAATTTTACAGAGAAGAGGTGAATGTAGGTTCAAGGGACACATTAATATACAGTAATTACAGTTACTTTCTTCATTCCACTTGTTTTTATAGATGAATAGAACTACAACAAATGACAAACTTAGTAAAGGTCTATTTGAAAGCTATGTAACTTTAGCTATATAAATAAGAAACTCCCCCAAATTGTTTTCATTACTAATGTACAAAAGCATTCCCAGAGGCAAACTGCAGATGAGATTTTCACCTACAGACCAGAGATTCAGCAGAGCCTGGAAACATGGTTCTAGAAGGGGATGGTAGTAGGTGTAATATACTACATTCCCAATAGAGGGTCATTTACAGAATGTCACCCTCAGAAGTGCCTCTTAATTTTTTGATCCTTGTGCCACCAAGGAAAACATCCAGACAGATTTCTAAACCTCAGCATAGCAATGATTGCCTATGGAGTTGATGGCTGTGTAGGAGCATATCTCTTAGGTGCTCGTAGTATGATTTGTTAGTAGAAAATAATAGTGTGATAGAAAAGATAGTGTATGTCTTTAACGCAAGAAGGATTCGAGTGGTGTTCTAGGCAGAATTCTAAGCTGATCCTCAATAACCCATGGCCTTCTGTAATCCCCTTAAGTAACTGTGAACATGATGAGATATTACTCCTTTGATTAGGTTACATTATATGGCAAATGTGAAGTGATATGGCCATACTGATATTTTATTTCCTCACTAATAATAGAGATGTAAAGAAATACTGTGAAATGTTCCTTGCACTGTGTCTGTGACAAAATAGTACTGAATTATAGCTACCATCATTAGTATTAACATTAAAAAAATTATATCATTTCATGACTTTAACTCTTCATGTAAAATTAACATAAAAAAATTCTATGGTTTAACTCTGCACGTAAATATTACCAAGCTACCCTATGTAAGAAGGCTTCCTTGATCTCTAAGACTTATATAATTTTGAGAGCTTTTTTATATGCATTCAATGCAGTATTTGTCATATTTTAGTTTATATTCTGGTACTAATTCTGGTTTCTCCCTTTGTTGTACTCTGTTGTCTACCAAATTTAGTAATTAAACAAGTACTACTGATTCTACCCCTGAAATATATATATATATATACATTTTTTTCCTCTCTCATGTCTTGTCTGGATTACTATAATGGTGTAAGGACTACTAAGGACTAATCTTTCTGTTACTAGTTGCATTTATAAAGTGAAGCATAGAAAATTAATAGTGAAACAGAAAACAAAGAAACAGGGCTTCTCCACTTGAAGTGCAATTGGAGGCTCATATCACTGAATGCCCAGCTCCTCCTTGTTCTCTGCCATGACATTTGAGAAGTCTCTAAGTTATATCTAAGCATCTGTGGAGCTTAGTTTGAAAACCCCAAGTTTATGGTGTAAAGCCTAAATAAACCCTCTGACATCACAGAAAATTTTGAAGTTACCTGGGACTACTGAGGTTGAGACATAAAAAATTTCAAACATTACAATCTCATCATTAGCCAAATGTGAAGATGGATAGTAACATAGCAAGTACTGTACAATCAGAGATCTGAGTTCCCTTTGAACATTTCATAAGAAAAATATCTTGATATTTTGTACTTACAATTTGCCCAGATATTTGAAGCAAATTTTCAGTAGATCACAAATAAAATCGATACATAAAATCCTTAAAACTCTGGAAAATACAGTTTTCATGTGGAACTATGTTTTTTCCTTCCTAGAAATTCTCTTATGCTCAAAGCCAAGAAAGATTGAGATTTAGGAACCCCAGAGCATATATTATTTCTCAAAATCATCAAAACCTAATGTTGAACTTCAGATTCTAAAAGCCAAGTGGCAGTTTTGCTTTTTCTTTTGGTAAAAATGTGGACTGAACAGAGTAAAAATGAAAATGGAGATGTAATCTATCCATAAATAGTAATAATTTAAGTAATTTAAGTAAGACTTTCCTATCATGTGCCAAGCATTATGCCTGGTGGCAGAGATTCAGTGGAGACTGGCATAGATGTGGCTTGAAAAGCTAAAATACTGTTGTGTGTGTACCTGCTTCAAACTATCAGTTGGTTCTTATTGTTGATGTTTGTTGTTTTTACGGTTCCTGTTTGATTTGATGTATACTGTGTTCACTGAGCTCCAGGTGTAAACTGCATTGCTTTAGAGCCCAATATCAATACTGTTTTTTATTCCAGAGTGTTTATTCCCAAATACTGAGTTTTCATTGAGCTGCAGAGATACGTGATAGAATTATCTGCACAGGATTAAAATATATTTATAGTATGGTTTTTAAAATAAGCTAGGATATTGTATGAGTTTAGAGTCAAATAATATTTAATATATTTTAATTTACTTTTTATTTAATTTTGAAAATACTTATTTTATCTCACCTTCCTTGTTTTTAATTTGTATTTCTTACTACCAGTTATCATATGCAAATTTATTATAGAGAAGATCCTGAAATCAATCTATCTTCTCAAATATAGTACTTTTTCATGTGATTTAACCTTGTAACTATAGTAGCTGTATTCTGACCTCACCTCCATATTGTGATAATTAGGTTGTTACTTAATTTATGGTATCAGGTTCCATCCTGTACACTGTTTTCAAGAGCAGACTTATTCTTGTTTTCATGCTCCTGTCCAGATAGCCTCCAAGTAGCAAGATTTTTGAAAATAAGTTTTATTATAAAGCAAGCTCCATGAGGACAGAGATTTTGTTTCATTTATTATAATAGACAATGCCAACAAGTGTTTCTCAAATGTGTGTGCACACTGAAATATATTTGGTCAATGGAGGTTGAATGAATCCCTTCTAGGGTAGGGCCTACCATTCTTTAGTCTTCCCAGTTTTGGAATTTTTGTAGCAACCTATTGACAGACCTTCCTGACGTCATCTATTCTGAAAGGGCAGGACTATGAACTCAATCAATTTTATAAATATTTACTAAATTAAAGAAATTATTCTCCTCTTGACATGAACTTCCCTGGGAAAAATCCTCCCATAGACAAGAATACCATCTTGTCAACCTATTAATTTAAGTCTGTATTTTCACAAATCACCTGTCCTCATGCTTTCCTGTTTACACATCTTTCCATTCATGACAACTATATGGCCTTTTGAGAATTTATTTCAGTAGAACAGGTAATTTTATTTTCCATGTTCCAGTCTCTCTTACTAATGCTAATAAAGGCCTTTGCTTCCTGTGCCTCTGTTTTCAGCTTCCTAAATGATGTGGGTATAGCTGTCTACCTTGCTTATCAATATCCTTTGGTTAATGTGGCCTGGAGCATCAGGTTAGATGCCCTGCTAGATTCATGGACCTGTTAGACCCATGTAGACCCATGAGGGAGAAGCTTCTTACGTTTCTATCTTTAAACATGGATCAGAAATCAGGGCTTTGGAACATTTCTTCTAATTCCGATTCCATCAAGCAAAGTTTGTCTTTTCTTGCCATATTTTGATGTATACTTTAAATATCTTACAGTTTTATAAATTATACCTTGATAAAGCTAAGAAATATTATACCTTTGGACTGTTGGGTCTCAAACAATGGTGAAATACATATCCACTGAATTTGGTTAGTTTACAGTTTGGGCTAATATAAATTCTATTGCTATTATCAGTTGTGTATATGTCATATGGTGTACGTATGCAGACACATAGAAGTGGAAGTACTGGGTGCTAAGGCAGACATAACTCTGACTAGTAGCTATTACAACTGGCTGTATCAGTAGTAATGAGTGTTCCTTTTGCTGAAAATTCTCGCCAACACTTGGTGTCATTGGTTTTCTTTTTGCTGGTTCAATTAATTTCAGCCATTCTTCAGGAATTGGGGTAGTAGCTCATTGGAACTTTAAATAGTATGTCCTTGATGACTAAAGATACTGAACATCTTTTCATATAAGATGTTTTCTTACTCAGATGTTTTCATCCATTAGGAGAGCTTTTATGCTTTCATTTTTCTCAATATTTTATTATGAATTTTTCAAGCATAAATTAATGTTGACAGATTTTCATGGTGAAAATAAATATAGCCATTCCCTAGATATGACCATTAATATTTTACTATATTTGCTTTATCACATTATAGCTATTCATTTAACCTCTATCCAGTCATTAATGCATTCTATTTATTTTGATGTATTTCAAAGTAAATTAAAGTAAATTTCAAAGTAAATTAAAGAGATCAGTATCATTTCTACTTTTGAAGGTTGTTTTTGAAGATTATACGATTTTATATTAGACGTTTATTCTTTTACCGTTTGAAAAATGTTTTCTGTTTTCCATCATTTCTTTTGATCAGTCACTTATCAATCTTATGTTGCTCTTTGAAGGTAATGTGTCTTTTTTTTTAACCGCATTGAAAAATTTATCTTTGGGGTTTTATCTTTAGCAGATTTATTATAGTGGATCTGAGTACTGATTTATTTTAATTTACATTGCTTGAGTTTGTTGTAGCTTTATAAATACCTAGCTTAAGGTATTACATATGCTTTGGAAAATTATTGTTCTATATCTCTTCAACTATTTCTTCTTCTTCATTTTTCCCTGCCTCTATGGCACTGTAATGACACTTGGTCAGGCCTTTTGCCCACAAGATCATAGGCCTTTTATGAATTTTTCCCATTTCCCATTTTGTATATTAACCTGGCTATGTTCTTCTGATCCTCTCCTCTGTTGTGTCCAGTTTATGTGTAAACTGACCCATTTTAGGTCTTTTATTTCAACTATTACATTCAGGTTTTTTTTTTAACTTAATTTAAAAAATAACTGCTCTTCTTTGGAAATATCCTAAGCTGTCATCTGTTTTCTTGAAACATGTAACCATAGTTGTTTTAATGTTTATTTTTGAAAACTGCAATAACTAGCTCATCTGGATGTGTATTGTTTTTGTTTTTCTCTCTCCTGGTTCAGCTTGTTGCGATGTGTGGAAAATGTTTATAAAAATTGTGGAGGTCTGTATGGTAATATATTCTTTCCCCGCGGGTCTATCCTAGTCTCTGGTAGGTTGCGTAAGTGAAGTCAAGTCACTTACTCCAATTAAAAAACAAAAACAAAAATAATCTATAGTTGGCCACAGTTATTATAAGGTCAGTGATCATCTCATCTTGCCCTCTCCAAGTGAGAACTCATTTTACTTACCAGGGACTCTCATTCTTGGTGAACCGTCCATCTCTCCTCCCTCTGCAATATTAAAATCCACTCTGGTTTTGAGCAGCCTTTTGCTGAATGTCTTGGCCTCTTGGCCTGGTGCAGCTTAAGACTTCAGCAAATGCTTCAGATGGAAGAAAATACAGTGTTCAGCTTATTTACTTGCACTTCTCTCTTGGGAATCTTGGCCCTTCAGATCTGCTCTCTTGATAGCTTCACACTCTAATTTTTCTTTCGCCAGCCTGTGAGATAGCCCAAAGCTATGCTAACTTCTCTGCTTCTTAGCTGAAAGTCTTCCACTGAAATCTTATCATCTTTCCTCTTC
Organism: Neomonachus schauinslandi; assembly: GCF_002201575.2. Lineage (NCBI taxonomy): Eukaryota > Metazoa > Chordata > Mammalia > Carnivora > Phocidae > Neomonachus > Neomonachus schauinslandi. The sequence continues at coordinate 34,667,650 of NC_058413.1, forward strand.
CTAAATTTGGGCCAAATCCTGAGCTTTCAGAGTCATTTTCATCCCCCCAGGTGCCTTTTCTCTGTGATCTTCTATCCTCAAGTTCTCATTGTCTCAAAAGCCCCGTTGCCTTAAAATATGATATTTTTGTTTTGTTTTCTTTTGTATTCAGCTTTTTCTCTTCTCAGAAATAGTGTTTTTCTGAAAGGATATCTATCGTAATTAGAAATGGAAGACCCAAGGATTTAATTTATGTAAAAAATATTGGTTTAAGAATGAATGGAGTTTTTCTTGATTTCAGGGGCTGAATTTTGACCTATATTAGAATGGGCTGAACAACATGGTATCTGTGTTAGATAGATCCTTTTCTCTCTGGCTCCCAACACTCTTATACCTAGCCACATACAGATGTAGATGGAGGCAAAAAGTTGAATGAGGTATTTTCACTCAGTTTTCAACAACTGGAAATGTTCAGGAGTTAGGCAAGAGGAGAAGTTTTGTAGTATCTTCAAGGAAAAAACTATATGGCCCTGGAACTAAGAGGTCTTAATAGAAGACAACTTCACTTTTACTACTTGATTTTTGTTTGTTTGTTTTAGCTTAGGTAGTACTGGGAACCAACATCCTTAACAATGGCATCAGGGTTGTCCTGCAGGATACCAGCAGCCATGGTAGCAACATAACTCAGAATTCAAGTGGCTTTTTGGACAGAAAGCATCCAAAAGGATGCTGAGAACAAATGTATGATAAGAATGTTGATTAGTACCTGAGAGACACAATCAGGGATGCCAGCAGGCTAGTGGGAAATGAAGTAGCATGGGAGGTGGAAAGGTTTAGTGAAAGTTGGTGAAATAAAGAGGTATTCTGTTTATGCATTTTTAGCTTTAATTTTTGAAATTCTGACTCAAAGTCTATCTCATTTATATAGTATAGTACAAAAGACCTTGATGATCTCTGACCACACACATCCTTTTCTTTTTCCCTTTACCTACATTAAAATTAATTTTATACATTCTTTTAGTTTGTAATTTCTATCTGTATGATTAAAGAGAAACATATGTGGTAATACAGTATGCATTATTTTTTTAAAGGATTTATTTATTTATTTTAAAGAGGGAGAGAGGAAGAGAGTGGGGGGAGGGGCAGAGGGAGAAAGAGAATCTCAAGCAGACTCCCCATTGAGTGCAGAGCCTGATGGGGGGCTCGATCCCAGGACCCGAACCAAAATCAAGAGTTAGACGCTTAACTGACTGAGCCACCCAGGGGCCCTTACAGTGTGCATTATTATCCTATTGTTGCTATAGCAAATTGCCACAAACTTAGTGGCTTGAAACAATGAAAATTTATTATCTTGCAGTGTTATAGGTCAAAGTATCACTGGACTGAAGTGAAAGTGTCAGTAGGGCTGTATTCCTTCTGGATACTCTAAATGGAAATATCTTTCCTTGTCTTTTCCACTTTCGAGAAGCCAACTTCATTCTTCGGCTCATGACCCTGTATATCACTCTGTCCTCTGCTTTCATTGTCATAAATCTTTCTCTGATTCTGACTTTTATGACTTCCCCCTTATAAGGACCCTTATGATTACACTGAGTCCACTCAGACAATTAAGAATGATCTTCTTATTTCAAGATCCTTAATTACATCTGCAGAATTCCTTTTTCCATTTTCAGTAATACATTCACACATTCAGGAGATTAGGGCCTGGACATACTTGAAGGCCATTGATCTACCTACCACACTGAGTATAGAATTTCTTTTATATTCCTCCTAAATCAATTAACAAACTATTCTAAAAAGAATAAGGTACTCCTAATATATCCATTGGTTCATTGGAATCATCTTTAACATCTAGTGGTTACTTGGAAACTACTTGGAAAATATTCACTGGAGTAGACTGATGGTTGGCAAATCTTAAGCACCAAAATCCCTGAATAAAATGAGTAGACATCAATGGTCTATTTAATATAGGAATATTTTGATCACATTTGACATACATAGAAATGATATCTCTAGAAGGGTCTGTAAAAATGAGCATATAAATTTTGTTAAAAAAATGAAGATTTCTGATTGAGCATAATAAGATTTTATTGCTTGTCCATGTAGATCTATACTCTGGGCTAAATTGTTCTGAGCTTGGGAAACAGGCAGATCTATATAGTTTGGATGATCTTTATTATAATTCCTTCCAGTGAATTGTTCACTTAGAAATATTGTGGAAGTTCATTACTGTGCAATCATATGTACATTGGGGCCACACACATTGGATCCAATCCTGTGTTTAAATACCTTTTATACTTTTAAAATTCAATTAGTTTCCCCACTCATCAGCTGGCTTCTTGAAAGAGGTTGTTCACAGCAAAAAGCTAGTACTATTCTTGAAAAAGAGAACATACTTTACTCATCTAGTTACCTTGTAAGACTGGGACCATTAATTTAACACCACATTTTCATAGATTGTTTTTTGTTTAATGAATTAGACTATTAACTTTGGAACTATGAACTTTGCAAACAGCAGATGGCCATTTAGAAACTTCTCATTTTCCTTGACATTTATACAGTTTGATATTCTATGTTTCCCAGTGCTAAAAATATAATTATAAGGAAAATAGTGATTATGTATTAAAACATAAAGTTACTTATAGAATGAAAATACTTATTTAAATGTGAAAAGTATGTTTATAACATCAGATTTTAATGTTATTGAAGCAGGTCAAAAGTTTTTTCAGAGCAAAACCTCAACTGTGTCAGTGATTAACTAGCAAGAAGATAATAGCTGTGTTGTTTTTAATGCCAAAACACTTGGTTGAATGTTTTTTATTTTCTTTTAAAGTATCTATAGAGGGGCACCTGGGTGGCTCAGTTGGTTAAGCGGCTGCCTTCGGGTCAGGTCATGATCCCAGGGTCCTGGGATCGAGTCCCACATCGGGCTCCCTGCTCAGCGGGGAGCCCGCTTCTCCCTCTGACCGTTCCCCTGCTTGTGTGCTCTCTCTCTGTCTCAAATAAATAAATTTAAAAAATAAAATAAAATAAAGTATCTATAGAGTCACATTTCAGAGTGATAGGTCGATTTATGGGGCAAATAAAATTGTACTGTGGAGTAAAAACAATGCCAGTAATAAAATAGCAACTATTATGTTGAGTGACAGTTAATCCTCCAGGCAGTGAATTACATGTTTTACCTACATTATTTCCTTAAACCTTCACAATTAATCCAACATATCAGGTAATAAAATCTCCATTTCAGAGCTGAGAATGCTGATGTAAGTAAGATTAAGTAATGTGCCCAAGATGATCCTGCTGTTGTTGTTTCAATAATCTGACTTACAAGTTAAAGGTTGACAAAGAAGGCCTTGCCATTCCCCTCAGCTTGATTAAACTTTGGGCAGGCTTCTTCTTGACTCTAGGCCTCTAATTTCCCTTTTCTTAAAACATTTACTTTAGAGAAATCTTTCATTGTAAATTCTTCCTTTGCCTCTTTGATATATAAATCTTTGTTTTAAAGTCTTTTGTCATTTTACAACCCAGGTCTGTTTTCCTCTAGGCCCTGGAAGTTATCCCACTGAAATGTAATCATCCAGGAAGACAGTGCCCTTGGCCCCCAGTCTGTATAGAGGGTAGGAGCCTCACTTGGGTGGGTGCCTTGCTCCAAGTTGTAAAACTACCACCTGTCATGAAGTTACAAGAAAGTTTAATTTTCCTTTGGTTAAGGCCAATTAGCAAACACAAATGGCCTGCAATGCCTCCTATGCTCACTCTTAGAAATCCTTCTGCTCTTTGTTTCAGTGAACATGAGTTCAGAATGTGTCTGGTCTCACTCCCCTACTGCAGTCCCCTAGAGTGGAGACTTCCTTCCCCATTCACATTTGTCTAGTGCAATTATTGTCTCAGTTTCTGAATCATTCAGCCCTGCTTTCTTTCCAGTATGATGATATTATAGGAACAATAATCTCGCTTCCTGGAAAAGAAAGTATTTGTATTTATATCTCATTGTTTTAAAGGTAAATGTCAAAAATGTTTTAGACTGAGTTATGGAGTTATATTTTCCTGTTTTTTCCCCCCCGAATCCATACATCTGCACACACAATATTGTGCATGTGTATAAGTGTGTGTATGTTTTCTGATCCCCAAACACACTGTAAAGTTCTGTTGATTTGCATATTAACACCTTGCTTTTTGTGTGTCTGTGTGTGCACAGACACAAGTGGAATAACTACAAGGAGGTAGGTTTGGCATCCATGCTAAAAATAAGACAGCAGGGATAAAACAAAAAATATATATATTCACATGATATGACAAGCAATTTTTAAGCACTTTTTAGATGTTTATTCATTTACTTTTCCAAACAAAACTATCCCTAACCCACAATGTGACCATTAACCACATTGTGCATTGTGGATGAGAAAACTGAAACACAGTGAGGTTTCTAAACAATTTCAGAGGTAAAGATCCAAGGCACAGTGAGTTTAGTAAATTCCTCACGGTCAGAAATTTAATAACCGACACAACTGGGATTTGAAATCCCGGTCAGTTTACCTATAGAATCTGAGGACTTCATCTTTCTGTCACACTGCCTCTCTTTGCTCCATATACCAAGCACCATGCAGAGACCACAAAACCTACCAAGAAGTCATCTGATTCTTGAATTCGTATGATCATGCAACTCTAATTGTCCATGATTATCTTAGAAGCCCAAATAACTCAAGATAAACTGTAGACCCCTCTGAAAAATAGACTTTGAACTGAATTTCATCTGCTAGTCATAAGGCAAGAACATGGTGATCACAGTGACCAAGAACAAGGATCTAAAAGATTTAACCACTGTTAGAGTTCCATTATGGAACAGAGGCTGAGCACGGAGCTGCTGCTAGACTAAGCGATTTCAGGGAATTATTCCAAAATTGGTCATTGTAGTATTCTAGCCCAGCAGTCACAAGGAATACAACTCAAATAGCATAAAAACACTCCTGAATTAGGATTATCTCAGTGGTTTACATTTGTATGGTCTCTTAAGACCATATGTAATCAACACAATGGAATTGACACTATGGATAATTTTCAGAAGGATAGTCAGAAATATAATTTCTCTCATCACATTATGGTTCAATAAACTGAATGGGGAAAGACAAAGTCCCTCACTTGATCTGAGTGCTATGTAACTATAGGATGAAGAAGACAGGGTTCGCATGATTCACTTCAGGAAATGAGAACACTCAGGGGCTTCAGCTGGCAATAAATGTGATATCTGTCAATGGTATGATGTGCCAGTCTTGCCCAGTCACCTAAATAATGGTGCCAGCATAGGTGGTGGGAGTGTTACATAAAAATAGGTACCACTCAGGGACGTGGGGTCGGGGGTGGTGGTGCCTGACTGGCTCAGTCATTAGAGCATGTAACTTTTGATCTCAGGGTTGTGAGTTCAAGCCCCATGTTGGGTGTAGAGCTTAAGAAAAAAAAATTTTTTTTAAATAGGTACCACTCCACTTTGTATCTGTTATCAGAATATCCTTGAGATAACACAATTATTAGAGAGAACTGTTCTTTATAAGAACCATGTAGGGGCGCCTGGGTGGCTCAGTCGTTAAGCGTCTGCCTTCGGCTCAGGTCATGATCCCAGGGTCCTGGGATCGAGCCCCGCATTGGGCTTCCCGCTTGGCGGAAAGCCTGCTTCTCCCTCTCCCACTCCCCCTGCTTGTGTTCCCTCTCTCGCTGTCTCTCTCTCTGTCAAATAAATAAATAAAATCTTTAAAAAAAAAAAAAAAAGAACCATGTAAATGAAATAAAATGTATTCAAAAGCAACCAGCTAGGCTAGAGATGTGTCAGAACTATTTAAGGAACAAATTAAAAACCAGGGCAAAGTCCAGCCTGGGGAAGTACATTTGCAGAAAAACATTTAACATTCTGTATAACTTATGTCATGACCTGGTAACAGATGTTGGAAGCTCTAGAGATATACAATTTTGCAAACAGATCTTTTGATGCAACAGGCTACACCAGTGTCTCATTAATAGGCTCCTCAAGGTTCAGGCCTCACATGACAATTTGAAGAAATTGTACAAGATTAAATATTCAGGTGGAAAGTTAAATTAGATAGCTGTATTGTGCCCTTCTAACTTTTGATTCTATGATTCTGTTAAGTGAATTTGTTGAATGATATGGCAATTTGCAACATGTAAGATGTAAGTGCTCAGATGATGAGGGGAATGTGGTAAATTATACTTTGGAAACATGGCTAGTAGCTGAATTTCAGCCCATTTGTAATATCACATGCATGTCTTGGATTCTAGAAGGGTGATATAATGGCAATTCCTGTATGTAAATAGTTACTAATTTTTGTGCCTTGAAAAAAAAAAAAAGAGGCAAATATATGGATGCAGTCACATACATTTTTTAGGCTAAAAATCAAAGGAACAATGATGTCGGTAAAGGAGACCCGCAGTGGTAAGTTAAAGGAGGTGTTTCTACCACCAAAACGTCAGCTCAAGGAGTCCTCACAATGGACTTTAACTTGAGGAATTTACCGAGGCTCAGGTGACCTTTATTCTTGTGCTGGAATAAGATGACCTTCTCTCCTCTCCACCCACACACTCACATACATGGACTTTCATTTTATGGGAGCCCTTGGGAAGGCAGAATAGCAAGGAGATGCAGTTGTGGTAGTAAAGGATCAAGAAAATGCAGGGATGGGAGATAGTCTAAACTTAATTTTCTAAGTTGGTCATTTCCTTCTTCTAAGACTATGTTTCTTTCAATTTAATAATCTGGATAGTAGTTCCAGTGGGTTTAGTGAACTTTCTGTCTCATCCCATTGTCTGCAGTTTTGATTAGTTTAAATCTCAGAGGTCAACTCTATTTTTTTTTTTATGTGCAAGATCTTGGGGAACATCTCACTATTCCTTATGTACTGTTCACAAAGAACAACATAAAATATGGAGCCAAATACCAGAAATCCATTGGAAGGACTGTAGTAAGCCAAATGATTACTTCCATCACTTTTCTCCTGAAGAAAATACCTCAGTCTCTCCAATAAACATTTATTATATAACGAATGAAGAAAATGAAGCATTTTTATCACTCTCAGCTCTGTAATATATTTTTAATCAAGCTACAGTAAGAATCTCAAGTGGATCGTAGACCCTCAGGCACCTCTGCTAAGATAAGTTAACCAAGGTGACTGAATTGCAGTCCTGCCCTAATATTTTTAAAGAAATGAAAAACCTTTCCATTTTTGATCAGAAATTGCTTCAGTGGATAAACCCACGTCCTCATCTCCCTGCTAAATCCCTGCATTTCTACGTTGTGAAGGATAGGACAAAATCTCTTCCTTAGTGCTTCATCCAGGACTTATTTTTCTTAATTTGTTTCAAAATTCATATTATATTTTGTGTTAGGTGATTTGATCAACTACAGAAAATAATGCAGCGTAAGTTTATAAGATCAAATTATTTTTTACTATTTCCCTTTTCATTTAACATTCTCTGATAACTTACAGAAGGCCTACAATATGCTGGGTACAGAGATTTAGCAGAGGGGCAGAGCATGCTAAAATATAACACTTGTATGGCCATTACATTCGTATTCTCAAGACACACAGAGGAGGACATAACCCTATCAAGGTGAGCAGGGGCATGACAAGGAAGGCTCCGAGAAAGAAGAAACATTTTTTTTTGAGCTGAGGCTTGAACCAAAGGGAGAGAATCAGAGGTAAAGGGCTTTAGGCAGATGGACCAGCAAATGTGAAGGCCCAGTGAAAATGAATAGCATACTTAGAAAATAATTGGAATTGAAAACTTTCTTAAGCATGAGATTTTATATTTTAAAATTAAAAATCCAGTCTAATGCCATAGATTGTTCACTTAGTACTAGGCTATCTAATACACATTTTTGATCTGACAGGGAAAAATGAACAAGAGAACATAGGGCAAAAAATGATTTGGAGGTAATTTCATGCTCTTTTTCGCAACCCATTGGTTGAGACTAAGGTCAGAGGTCAAGGGCAGAGCAAGCACTTCTAGCCCAGGGTTTTAGTCTGTTCTTTTTCCTCCTCCTGCAGTGTAATTGAGTCAGAAATCCGTTCCCCAGGAGCAAACCTCAGGCATTTTTTTTCCTCTTTTTTATTGTTATGTTAATCACCATACATTACATCATTAGTTTTTGATGTAGTGTTCCATGATTCATTGCTTGTGCATAACACCCAGTGCTCCATGCAGAATGTGCCCTCTTTAATACCCATCACCAGGCTAACCCATCCTCCCACCCCCCTCCCCTCTAGAACCCTCAGTTTATTTTTCAGAGTCCATCGTCTCTCATGGTTCGTCTCGCCCTCCGATTCCCCCGCTTCATTCTTCCCCTCCTACTATCTTCTTTTTTTTTTTCTTAACATATATTGCATTATTTGTTTCAGAGGTACAGATCTGTGATTCAACAGTCTTGCACAATTCACAGCGCTCACCATAGTACATACCCTCCCCAATGTCTATCACCCAGCCACCCCATCCCTCCCACCCCACCCCCCACTCCAGCAACCCTCAGTTTGTTTCCTGAGATTAAGAATTCCTCATATCAGTGAGGTCATATGATACATGTCTTTCTCTGATTGACTTATTTCGCTCAGCATAACACCCTCCAGCTCCATCCACGTTGTTGCAAATGGCAAGATCTCATTCCTTTTGATGGCTGCATAATATTCCATTGTATATATATACCACATATTCTTTATCCATTCATCTGTTGATGGACATCTTGGCTCTTTCCACAGTTTGGCTATTGTGGACATTGCTGCTATAAACATCGGGGTGCACGTACCCCTTTGGATCCCTACATTTGTATCTTTGGGGCAAATACCCAGTAGTGCAATTGCTGGATCGTAGGGTAGCTCTATTTTCAACTTTTTGAGGAACCTCCATACTGTTTTCCAGAGTGGCTGCACCAGTTTGCATTCCCACCAACAGTGTAGGAGGGTTCCCCTTTCTCCGCATCCCCACCAACATCTGTCGTTTCCTGACTTGTTAATTTTAGCCATTCTGACTAAACCTCATGCATTTAAAATAATTTGTCTGCTTTGGCAACAAAATCTTTATGCTAAGTTGGCTTTATTATGTTATGGTATAGATTAAAAATTAGGTTTTTACATTTTGTTGATATTAGCTATTCTCTGTGAGGTCTCAGAATTGCCAAGTGGCTTAGCCTTCCTAAACTTTAGCTTTCCCATCAATAAAATAGGAATATAATATTTTATCTATTCTGAAACACTTTTGATTGTAAGGTACTCCATTTTTTTATATACCTCTAAGGAAAAATTGGGCCAATTCAACTTTATTTTTATTTTATACTGATTGGGATAATTCTTATAGTCTTTATTAGGTAGAGGTTTTATAATATAACACCAGTATAGGGGTGCCTGGGTGGCTCAGTCATTAAGCATCTGCCTTCAGCTCAGGTCATGATCCCAGGGTCCTGGGATTGAGCCCCACATCAGGCTCCCTGCTCAGTGGGAAGCCTGCTTCTCCCTCTCCCACTCCCCCTGCTTGTGTTCCCTCTCTCGCTCTCTCTCTCTCTGTCAAATAAATAAATAAAATCTTTAAAATATATATAACACTATCATATATATAAAAGAAAAATATAAACAAGATATTGATTAGGACTCAATTTTCAACTCAAATTGATTGATCTCCTTGTTTGTACATACAATGCCATCTTTTGTGCCATAAATAACATTGATGATACAACATCTCAAGATAATTCATAAAATATTTAAAAACAAAATGGTACCGAGCTCTTAAATTGACTTTGAAATGAACTAAATCTAGCCTATTTTTTACTTCAATTTTAGCAATGTTTATAAACATATTTGTTTCACTACCTCCCCTTTCCACAACTGTTTGGTCCCTCACGGTTAAAATAATGATTAAGTATTGCCTCTTGGATTTTCTTCCAAGCTTTTGACACCCAGTCTACAAATTTTGATATTGCTACTCTTCATGGTTATTAATGCTTAGGCATCAACAACCATATCATAGCTAGTCCCTGGCCAACATCGGCTATAAAATATCATTGCTTGTAAGATATCATTACTTGTAAGATAAACGTTGATTTCAGAGATCTTAAAATAAGATATGATCTTTGATGTCTATGAAACAGCATTAGTGGTACCTATCTCCTATATGAATGGTAATTGAAATAATTTAATAAACAAGAATTTATTGAGCACTTAGCAAACTTTTAGTGCAGAATAAGAACTTGTTATTGACCAGTTTGAAAGCTGGTCAGCACTTTTTTTAGGATTACTTTTCTTCAGAAATCAATATACCATGTTACTTCAAAGAATAGAGAACAATAAAATCATTATTTTCCCGTTTAATATTGAGTCTAAGTCAGCATGTAAGTATCAGATTTGGCAGCATTATTGTTACTTTCAGTAATAAAAGAGTGTTTCTGATCAAATATAGTTTAATGTTTATCTTTTTTCCCCTAGCAGTACATTCTAGAATTCCTGCAAGACACAAGGGCTAATATCGGTAACATTTCAGTTATGAAGCTATCACCTCTTTTCCTTGCTTTTGCACACATTTTATTCCTCCAATGTGTGTTACACATATAATAGTGTGGGACACATGTGGAATACTAACAGAGAAAGAAACTAGTGCATTTTAGACACATCGTTTTATAACAACACATGGAGAGAAAATGAAACCACACATAATTGTGCTTTTACATCATAACTGGATATACTTTATTATAAAACTTTTGCCATACTTAAATTTCTTTCTTTAAGATTTTATTTATTTATTTCCATAGCTGTGATCCTTTAGAACAGGAGGTAATTTAAAAGAAGATATGGCTCATTGAACCTTGTAGAATATATTAATTTATGTCACCAGTCTAAACACTATGGGAGTATGGCAATGGACACACTTTAATTCAGATAAAATTTCTCAAAGATTCTTTTTAAAAAAAAATTTTTTTTTAAGATTTTTTATTTATTTGCACGAGAGAGAACGAGAGACAGAGAGCATGAGAGGGAGTGAGAGGGAGGAGGGTCAGAGGGAGAAGCAGACTCCCTGTCGAGCAGGGAGCTCGATGTGGGACCCGATCCTGGGACTCCAGGATCATGACCTGAGCCGAAGGCAGTTGCTTAACCAAATGAGCCACCCAGGCGCCCTCAAAGATTCTTAATAAAAATAATAAAAATCACCTAAAAACTGTAAACCATTTTTCCTTTTTGATTTCCACCTCTTACCAACATTCTTATACCCAGGAAGTGTTCAGGAGGATTCACATTTCCATCTTGATCTGTGTATCAGCATTTTTGCTTTTTAAGGTCCTCACTTATTTTTCTTGTGATATCTCAGTGACTGTGACATTCAACCCAATATTTTATTATTTTTATTTATTTTTTATTTTTTTAAAGATTTATTTATTTATTCCAGAGAGAGCCAGAGTGTGTGTGTGTGTGAGTGGGGGGGGAGGGGTGAGGGAGAAGGGAGAGAGAATCTTCAAGCAGAAGCCTGCTGAGCACAGAGCTCAGCATGGGACTGGATCCCAGGACCCTGAGATCATGACCTGAGCTGAAGTCAAGAGTCTGCCGCTTAACCCACTGAGCTAACCAGGCACCCCTCAATCCAGTGTTTTAGAGTTTGAGTTCTTTACCCATACCCGAAATTGATAGATGATAAATACCTAGAATTATAAAAAATTAGCATGCCATCTAGGGGAAAGAAAGACATACAGCTGTTGTTTAACAAATAAGGAAATGTAACACTTCAGATTTTGAGCAGCTTTGATTCCATTCCCACACCATTCAACAGGGAGCCCATAATCTTAGGAACTGTCTCACTGTCCCTCAAACGTAACTGTGTTATTGACATACACTTCTAAAACACAAGTTCTCATACCCCCCTATATGCATGCAACCAACAAAACAAATAAAACATTTAAATGAAAACCTTAAAAATAAATAAAACAAACAAAAACAAATCAAAAATACAAAAATGTAAAGAATAAGCCAAGACACAGTAAAATCTCAGGCTAATAAATTCCATAAACTCAGTTATATAATAAATTTAAGCTAATATTATTTTATACATACTTCTGTAACTTGATGGAAGTTATTTCTCGTAATTAGAATTTAAATATATGGAACTAAATGGATTTTAATTATTAATTCTAAGATGAGATTAGAAACTAGAGTTTCAGTGCAATAGACACTGGAGTGAAAAGTTATCATCTTTATAGTTTGATATGTAATGTTTTATGTGTTTCTTTTTTCTGCAACCCAAGATTGCATCATATCAGAATTGCTAAATGTCAGAATTAAAATGCATGTTTGGCATGTCATGTGCAAAAGAAACACATTCAGACTTCTTACGTGAGTCTCACTAGCTTCAGCCAGTGCATTTTATTTTTTATTTTCTTATTTTTTATTTTATTTTTAAAATATGCTATTGGGGTGCCTGGGTGGCTCAGTCAGTTAAGAGTCGGCCTTTGGCTCAGGTCATGATCCTGGAGTCCCAGGATCCAGCCCCTCATTGGGCTCCCTGCTCAGCAGGGAGTCTGCTTCTGCCTCCCCTCCCCCACTCCTGCTCTCTAGCTCCCTCTCTCTCTCTCGCTCAAGTAAATAAATAAAATCTTTAAAAAAATGAAATATGCTATTAAATACAACTTGCAATGAGAAAATAGAAAGCCCTGGGCTTGAAAATTCAGATTTTTTTCTAGAGGAACAATATTTTTCCAACACGAATTTTAGTAATAAGTTGGATTTTTGTAATAGTTTTCTGTACATAGCAAGAAAGTTAAAGCATCATTTAGTAAATCTACATTTGATTTCTTCACATTTTACTGAAGAATGTAAGACTGTCCTTTTCTACCGCAACATATACTATGTTAGTATAGTTCTTTTTAAACAATGTTCACATTTTTGTCAACTCCATACCTGTACTGCTAATTGCTATGGTAAACAAAATTTAAAAGCGTAGAAATGGAATTAGTACAACAAAATTTAAAGACATAGAAATGGAATTAGTACAACACTAGTTCCCTTATTTCTGTTCTTTGAATTCTCAAAGGCTGTACCTTCCTATTCCATGATGGTAAGGTATAATTGTCTGTGTAAGGGATAAAGAAAATTGTGTTTCCTAAAATTTCAGTTAAGTTTTAGCCTAGGCAATTATGAAAATTGATATAAATTTATTGAGAGGCATGAATACTGGCATAAAATCTGACAAAGAAACCACAAAGTAAGAATCCTACCATTAAGAATTTGGAAGCACAAATCCTAAGTAAAATACTAACAATGCAAGCAATTCAAAATCATTTACCTGCCAAAGCCTTAAAAGTATCATTTTATTGTCATCCTTTAAGATACTTAGTAAAATAAACATGAAAATTTTACTAGGATATGTTTATCTCTGAAATAAATTTTGATGTGAAAATTATTAAAATGTTGCAGCAGGTAATTAAAATACCTATGAATTGCATTAACACTTTAAGTGCAACATTTATAAAGACAACTGAAATCTAAAAACAAAATTAGAACCATTGAATGTAAAAAAATTATAAATTGTGCAACTGAGTTAATGGGAAAGGATTTTTTTAAGTGTTAAGTCCATCACTCACACAAACACACATCCCCCACAAGGAAATCCTTTGTCCACATAAATGCTAAGAAACTCTGCATGTCAAAAAGTCATAAATGGAGTTAGAAGACAAACAGAACTGGTAGCAAACACATAGGTTTATATAAAAGAAGTTTACGCAAATGATAAAAAATATAGAAAGATCAAAATGCATAAACGTACATAGGATATAACCATAGAATCATAAAAAATAAGATACAATTTCCATTTCACCCCTATGTTTAAAGATGAAATTCAAATAAAAACATCAATGGAGTATTTTCCTACCAAGTACCTAATATTTCCTGTTAACAAAAATGCAGTGATGTAATTCAACTTGGTTTTTGTTTTATTAAATATGAGTCTGGCTGCTGAGAGGAGAATGAAAAGGAGAGCATGATTAGATGAGAGAGACCCATTGGTTGCAGTTGTCCTGGTGGGTGTGAGAGCAGAGAAGGGAACTAATTGACCATTTCCAGACATACTTTAAAGATCTATGCTGTAGAACTTGTAATGGATAATGGTGATGAGGAAGGAGGAGAAAACAAGAATGACTTCTAGGTTTTTGGTTTCTGACTGGTGTTACCATCTTCTAGCATAGAAAGCATTGAGAAGGAACCAAATTATATCAACTGAATCTTACTTCCCATTTTTTACAGTGAGCAGAAATGATTCTTAATCATAAAGAAAAAAATAATTATCTAAAGAGCTAGGCTGCCTACATTACCTGTTTGTAATGAACATAATTTTCAGAAATATTAGTCACTCATTTTTGTTATGCACACTTCAAAAATAAGCTATAAATAAAGTATTTCATGTACGAGAAAGAGCATGACCTTTGAGGTCAAATAGACCATGATCATTACCTTATGCAGGTAAGCTAAGTTATTAAAGTCTCAATACCCTCACCTATAATAACACCTACCTCAACAGAATTGATATGAAATTTAAATAAAATTTTAGACATGAATTACCTTGTAGCTTGTCATTCATATATAATGGATGCTCAAAAACCTTAGTTCCTTTTCCCCTTCAAAAACCTGGCACAGAATTGAAATTCTACCAGTATATATTTATTTTGATTAAACATTGTCTTCTTAAAAAATTCAAGCACACAATATGGGTAATTCAGGAAGTTGCTAAAACTCTTGTAAGTTAATAAAGAAAAATATATTAAATACATTTGGTTTATTGCTATATGGTATAGGATGAATTAAAGGACAGTATTAGAGCCCAGGCTAGGTGGGGAACTAGAAAGGATAATAAAATGTTCTATGAAATTTAGGATAGACAGGACAGAGATACTGAAAATAAACCTCCCTAGCTTCATGATCTAATTTCTTTCTCTTTTTTCTGTTAGTTTTATACTCACTAAAATAATCACCTATTTACTTTCTAATATGTTGCACGTCAGTGGCTTCATTTTCAGAGTTTTATTTTGTTTAAATTATTGTTTTAAGATATCCATTAAGTCACCCATTACACAGTGAGCTATAACCTGCAGAATTCAATAATCATGAAAACTAATTGAGTCGATTCTCCAAAATTGTGTAACAAATAAAAGGCATATTACAATTGATATTCTATTTCATGGATGTCACAATTTTATGAACCATATATAATTATAGATATGATTATAAAAATCATATGTGATACCTTTCTTGCAATGACATATTAATAATTACAATGAAACATGATTATTTGTTAACAGAGAGAAGGTTTAAAATGCAAATATATATTAATACTGATTTTTATTTTATTTGGGCCTACATCTATTCCATGCCTCTCTGATCATCCAGTATTGAATTTTTTTTAGCTTCATATTTCTTGCTGTTGAATTCATATTTCATATTTTAAGATAATATGAGCTTTAAGACTTGGTATCACAAGAAGACTGAAAAATTCCAAGGACTCTGTACTAGAGACAAGTGTTCTAGTCTTTTTTGATTGTTGTTACTAATTAGATATGAAACTTTATGTCAAGTTCCTTCTTTCTGTCCCTTCCTTTCCACATTTGAATTATAAGGGTCCATGTATCTCTGCCATTCCCTGTTTAGTGCCTTTAATACAGTGTTACAAAGGATTGTTGTAATTATAGAAGATGCATGTTATTATTTGTTTCTTTTTTTTTCCCGATTCAAGACCAGTTTTATGTAGAGATATGAAGATCTAGATAACTGTATGACAGTTTCTAGTCCATAAATACCTTTCTTGGACTGATAGAACTTGAAATCCATTTTCAGAGGTATACGCCTTTAGCTTCAGGCTTTAGATCTGCTTACATGCACACAAAACTAAATCAGCCATTGACATGTAGGTAAAAAAAAAATCCCAAGATCAACTTATGTTATAGAGAGGTTATAGAAAAGGGAAAGGTTATCAAAAGCAGGAAAACCATGGGACATTTATATAAGAAAAGAACCCCTCTGGGGCGCCTGGGTGGCTCAGTTTTTAAGCATCTGCCTTCAGCACAGGTCATGATCCCAGGGTCCTGGGATCGAGCCCCGTATCGGGCTTCCTGCTCTGCGGGAAGCCTGCTTCTCCCTCTCCCACTCCCCCTGCTTGTGTTCCCTCTCTCGCTGTGTTTGTCTCTGTCAAATAAATAAATAAAATCTTAAAAAAAAAAAAGAAAAGAACCCCTCGTTTGCTCTATGTGTATGATTTATGTTGGGGTATTATGTTAGTTCTGACATGGTAATCACATCAACTAAACCCTACAGGGATAATGAAAATTTCTGAAGGGATAGACAAGTCTGATTTCAATGCAGGGGGAAAAATCTTGCTAAAATCAGAATTATAAGTAAAATCAGTAAGTAGGTAGGAAAGAAGCCTCAGTTAGTCTTCCTTTTAGACTAAACTTGTAGTCTTCAAAGTCAAGTATAGGATCACAATATCTAGCCATCTATTTATGTTCATTTTTATCTAAAAATATTTAAAAGGCAGATTTACACTAAAGATGTCACTTCTCCCATATGTCAGATTCCCATGTCACTTACATAACCAAAGTATTCAAAGGAAGCTAGTCACTCCCACAGATGTCGTTTAAGGACCACTGTGTGCAGGCCTTGTCCTAGAAGCTAAGGATGCCGCAGTGAATGAACAGAGGAAGCCCCTCCTCCCAGGAGACTAATATTGCAGGTCACCTTTGCCCCTATAATGTTCAGACTGAAGTTAAATCTGGAAATAGAGAACATGAAACTCTGAGCAAAGCTTGGCCTAGTGAGCATATGGGCTTCAATATCATAAAGATGTTCACCAGGACAACATATTAGGTGACATTGATAATAACCACCAATGGAAGCTTACTGTTTTACTGTGGAGGTGATCATCGTGGCATCTAATCAGTGCTGACTATGCACCTGTGCTGATTATCATCTTTCTCATACTGCTTGCACGTTTATGAGCTGAGTAAGAAAGCTAATCACTGTTTTAGTAAATATATAGGTTTCAAATATAGATTTCAAATTCTTGAAATCTAGTGAAGCTCCATTGTTTATATGGTTCTTATGAAGTTCGTATGTGGTGGAGCCATTCACATATTCTGTCCTTAGGTTATTCTGTTGTATGTAATATAAAGCAGACTTTGCTGTGAGTAAAATTAAGACAGTTGACTAAAAGGTTACTAAGGCTGTCAAGATCACAATATGTGTCCAGGAAGCTCAAAAAGCTAAATTGATATTCTA
Source organism: Neomonachus schauinslandi (assembly GCF_002201575.2). Lineage (NCBI taxonomy): Eukaryota > Metazoa > Chordata > Mammalia > Carnivora > Phocidae > Neomonachus > Neomonachus schauinslandi. Next base: position 34,684,926 of record NC_058413.1, read on the forward strand.
TGCAATAGCTTCTTTACAGCACCAGCTACCGAAGTCACAATCAGTGGCAGGAGAATGATTTCTAGAATCGATGTCCCAGTTGACCCTCTCTAATCTTCTTTTTGTCAACTGCTTGATTGCATCCACAGGTGTTTTTTTGCTCATTACACCTACAAGGGATTTGTAGATTCAGATCGTCTGCCTGCATGATTTTTTCTCCTTTTCAAATATTAATAATCAATGCCTTCATTTTTCAGCTCAAATATTCCATTCCTTCCATTACCCCTCCTCTATCTGAAGGAATCAAATTTCCCTACTACAATATGAACTATGCATCCTACCTTTTTCAAACACAATTCTAATTTCACGATTTAAGTGTGGCTATTATTTTAAAGTTTAGTTCTCTTTTTGGATTATAACGTCCTTGTGTAGAGAATGTCTGTTTTGCTTTAACTACCATGGTGCATGACTAAAATATAGCTACCCAAATGTGTTTTTTTTTCTTTTTAAATACATGAATGAATCATCCAGAGAGGTTGCATAATAGCAGATTTGAGTGTTCCAAATGTAGCAAATTTACAAAATTGACGAGGTAATCTCTGTTTTTATTCTCAGGATAAGATTTATTACTATTTCTTTATGTACATATTTTATCCCCTATAGTTTTCATTGACTAATCGTAGTTTTTCCATAAGAAGAAAGAATCTTTAGGGCGTCTGAGTGGCTCAGTCGTCAAGCGTCTGCCTTCGGCTTGGGTCATGATCCCAGGGTCCTGAGATGGAGTTCCACATCAGGCTCCCTGCTTAGTGGGGAGTCTGCTTCTCCCTCTGCTTCTGCCCGCCGCTCCCCCTGCTTGTGCTCGCTCTCTCTGTGTCAAATAAATAAATTTAAAAAAAGTCTTTAAAAAAAAAAACAAAGAAGATCTCTAAATAAACAGACTGGAAGACCACTTATAAGTTCATTATCATTCTTTCCCTTGTATTATTTGGATCTTATTCACCTGAAATCTATTACACCCTCAGAATTCTGAAGAATGATGTTTACTAGAAATGGTCTAAACACTTGGGTCTTTCTAGACCCCAAGGACACTTTATATTTTCCTTTTATTGCAAAGCCCAGGTTATTAAAAAAAATAACTCAAACCTACTAAGTGATAAAATTGACTTATCTTTTTTTCCAATAATGTCTCTAAATTTTATTTCTCCTAAGGAATATTTTTGCCCAAAATAAATGTTCAAAAGACATGATCAGGAACCAGATATTGTGTGATAGGTGAGCTAGGACCCAGGGAGTAAATAGTCTGCAGGGAAGTAGGAGTATGTGGGTAATATCAGTGTTCATGATCTGCATCTTCAACCTATTGGTAAGATTAGAGCACATTAGCATTTGGCTCTCAGCTGCTCAGGCTGGGCCTCAGCTTTTCCACCCCACCAAAATCCTTAGTCTTCCTTGGTTATGCCAGGCAGATCTATGAAGTCAGAAACACACAAGCCAAAAATAAGTCAGCTCACATTTCCCCACTTTGGTCCACCCATCAGCCATGGCAGTGACTGCACCCTCTGCCATAAATGTCATATAGAAATGTCACTCTGCAGGGTAAAGCCATTCTGAATTGGTAGCATAACTTGGAGTGAGTCTCAAAAACCTTTCCATTAGTTCATATTGGTTAGCCACCAGCCATGACCTTCCTCTTCGATATGTCTTGAAATGAGTCCTTTAGGCTAAGTAGGGGAATATGTAACTCCTCATTTGCCTTCTTCATTCTTTCTTCTTCTTGTGTTGATGGAAAAGTTACCAACTTCTCCCTTCATCCTCCAAATCCCAAATCTATCATGATGTCAGTTTTTCAAGTGGAATTATTGCGGGTACAGCCATGCAACCAGAATTTGAATTAGTTTTGGATACATAGGAAGTCTATGAGTTCAGTTACTGGGTTTCAAATAATTACCTAATTTTAGAGGCTGGGAAACAAAGAAGCAGAAGCCTCATTAAAGGTGTGACCAATTACTGCTGGTAATGTGGGTTAGGAGAGCAAGGCATCATCATTATCAAAGTCAGATTTTCTGAGATCTGGTGGCCCAGCTTGCTTATATAGGACTATCTCATTTGTGATTTAAATATATTTTTGATTCTCTATGTTTTGAGATACTGGAGACCAGTAGCCACGATGTATGCATTTAATTCAAATAAATTTAGTTGAATTTAATTAGGTATAACAACAACAACAACAACAATGACAACAAACTGTTGTACCAGATACTAGATGTCAGGCATAACGTTAGATACCAAAGATAGAAGTAAAAGGCAGGTTATTTTTAGATTTGGACATGTTCTGTTGGTCAACTCGATAACTAGCATAGTGTAGCACATCTAGTCAGTAAATAATTAGAAATGAATACTTGAATTTGTGAATGAGTATCAGTCCATTTGTTTCACTTTGACAGATTTATATCGAAGCTATCTTAACGTTCATCTGTGACACCTCCATCTTCCTTTATATTACTTTTGCTAGGGTACACCATTTATAGATGACTTGAAAGGGGATATAAGTTCATAAGTAAATTAAGAGACATAAGCAATAGCATGGAGGACTACAGGGGAAGGGAGGGAAATCTGAAGGGGGACAAATCAGAGAGGGAGATGAACCATGAGAGACTATGGACCCCAGGAAACGAACTGAGGGTCTCAGAAGGGAGAGGGGTGGGGGGAGGGGGTAACAGTGTGATGGGTATTAAGGAGGGCACATGTTGTGATGTGCACTCGGTGTTATATGTAATCATTGAGCACTACATCAAAAACTAATGATGCACTATACAGTGGCTAACTGAACATAATAAAAATAAATAAATAAAATAAATTAAGAGATATTATTTCAAGGAAAAATTTAACATTCTATCTGTGACATATAAAATGTCATGATTTTGTAAGTATAAGGTGACTGTACTCAACACTTTTTTTAGTTGCTCTCTTATATTCTATGGCTTGAAGCTAAGGAACGAACATGCAGAGTTAAAGGGAATTTTTTTTTGCCAGATCCTGTATTTCTTATTTCCCTGAGTTCTAATAAGCTGGTAATTATAAGGTGAAATCATCATTTAAAACACAGTTTAAAAAATGTTCCTACCCTTACTTAAATATGTTCTATTAATTCATGTAATTCTTGAGGATACTGTTCTCTCCATGAGCAAAGTGACAATGATTGATCTCAAGAATTGTCATCTTGCGCGCCTGGGTGGCTCAGTTGGTTAAGCGACTGCCTTCGGCTCAGGTCATGATCCTGGAGTCCCGGGGTCGACTCCCGCATCAGGCTCCCTGCTCGGCGGGGAGTCTGCTTCTCCCTCTGACCCTCTTCCCTCTCACGCTCTCTGTCTCTCATTCTCTCTCTCTCAAATAAATAAATAAAATCTTTAGAAAAAAAAAAAAGAATTGTCATCTTGACTAAAATTCTTATCTTTGGAGTCAAAGGGAGCTGAACCTAGATTTTGAGCACTACTGTTCAAAAAGACAGGGTATTTTGGCAGGCAAAAAGTATGCGTAGGATTTACATAACATTCCTCACTTAGACCTCAAGAGCTTGCTGCTAGGTTATTTGAACTTGACTTATATTGAACAAGAGTATAAGTAAATATCTATTTTTAAGTCATCACTGTGACAGCATGGAGCAGTGTTTTCTTTTAAAACTGTGTATTTATTATAAAGTAATACATTTTCCACTGTAAACAGTTGAAACAATACAAAAGTGTGCTGTTTAAATTCTGTAACTTACTTCCCTAAGGTAACCACTGTTAACATTGTAATAAATGTTCTGTCAGACAGTTTTCTAGACACACTCACACATACACATACACCCTTCCATTTGCCATTTTTATTTTTTAAAAGCTCATATTATATGTATTGCTCTTCAAAATGTATTTTCATTTGATATGCTGAAGACAATTTTCCATGTTAGAACATGTAAATTCATTGTATTTATTTTAATTGGAGCTGGATTGTTTCAAAAAATGTATTTACGTTCTTTCTGTGACCTACTGGGTGAGAAGAAAGTGCAAAAGGACAAGATCTGGGATCCACACTACTACTTTAACAGAAAGCTCTATTTAAAGCTAACTGGGGAGTCTCATATAATTTTATTTAAATAGAGTTTTACTTCTAAAAACTAATGTAAATCTAGGATTTCTAAAACAATATTACTGTCAGAACAATGATATGTGGAGAAATACAATGATTTAAGATTTCTTAGTATATATGTTTAAGACCTTCTCCCATATTTTTTACAAGTTTTTTCAAGTTTGAAATCCACTTCACAGAAAGTGAGAGGAAAGTTCTCTGGGGACCCAATTCATTTATTTTCCTTTGTTAAGAGTCTGATGCTAAAATTAACTTTTTGCTGTAATTTTGATACTTCTGCTGTGTTTTCTGAGAATGATGTATGAAAATGCACACACACATATATGGAATTTTTGATAAAGTTAAGCTTTCTTCATTTCACGTCCTTTATACAAAAATTTTTGATAAAGTTAAGCTTTCTTCATTTTGCTTCCTTTATACAGTATTTTTTAAACAATTTCCATTTAATTTTAATTTTACTATAAAGTCATTTTCTGTATTTCAGCATAATAAATTATTTAATCAGTATAGTGTGATTGGCTGGATTCTTTGGGTGCTGTTGAGAAATTTATCATGGACAATCTATTGAAACCTATGGGATTTTTTTTTTCTTTTGGCAAAGTTTGGATTTTGAGAACTTTGCTCAGATTTCTATAGTGACTCTTCTCTTTAGAAATTGTTTCTGATCCTTGTTTATTCAGGTGTCATCATATTCACGTTTATTTTTTTTTTTAAGATTTTTTATTTGTCAGAGAGAGTGAGTGCAAGGAGGGGGAGCGGCAGGCCGAGGGAGAAGCAGCCTCCCCACTGAGCAAGGAGCCCGATGCAGGACTCAGTCCCAGGGCTCTGGGATAGTGACCTGAGCCAAAGGCAGATGCTTAACTGACTGAACCACCCAGGTGTCCCTCAAGTTTCTTCAGTAATAATTATTAGAATTTTTTAAGTTCCCACTCAACATAGTTTCTCATGGCAGCTCACCATCATGGACAGCTGTATTGAGGACTGTAAACTTGCATGTGAAATCCAGCTCTATTACTCGCTCTCTAATTTCAGCTACTCCAACTGTCCTGTACCTTATGTCCATCACTGGTAAAATAGAAAAGACAGTAGCAATTACTACAGAGGCACTATATGAATTAAATGAATTAATAAACACAAAGAACTTAGAATGATACCTGAGATCTAGAAGACACTCATTCTGAATTAGATATGATTATTATTCTGAGATTTCACGCTTTCCCCACCACATCAGTTAACTCCTTTCCCTGCCATTATGACCATTGTTTCTTTTTTTTTTAAGATTTTTTTTTTTTTAATTTATTTTGAGAGAGAGAGAGCAGGTGTGCACAACAGGAGGGGGGGCAGGGAGAAGAGGGAGAGAATCTCCAGCAGACTCCATGCTGAACACGGAGCCAACCTGGGACTTGATCTCACCACTTTGAGATCATGACCTGAGCCGAAATCAAGAGTCGTGCGCTTAACTGACTAAGCCACCCAGGCACCCTTGGGGCCATTATTTCTAATCATGATCATGAGTTGTCATCCCTAGCATTTATCCGGTATTTGCCATATCTCAAACATTCTGCTAATTGCTTTAATTATATTAACCCATTTAATCTGCACAGCTATATTTGCAATTTATGTTATTAATATGATGGTTTTACAGCTTAATACACCAGATTTTGAGATTCGAGAGGTTAAACAATGTACGATGGATGATCCCACAGCATGCATGTGGAGAAATAGGAATTTGAATCCAGATCATATCCACGCTTTTAACCAGTTACAGGGCTTTCTATCATAAGATCTATATTTACCTCATGCTATAATCTATTTTTCTATTCTTGATGTCTCTTTGCCCAGATACCGTTATCTCTGTTAATTGGTGAAGCTGAGCATGTGCCACTTTGATTGGTGCTGAGGTCAGCTTTCAGTCTCCTGAGAGCTCCTTACTTCTCTACAGACATCGTTCCTCTTTCAGCGCTGGTTTCCAGCCTTCCCACCCTGACTTAGGTTTTGTTCATGATCCCCTCTAGCATTTCCAGGTCAATTGGCCCATTGTCCTGGTCAATGGTAGATTATTTCCATGATCCCAAATACTGGCTAGGTTCCTTTTGTATTCAGTTCCACTGAGACAGTTTTACAAGCATTCCAGGGGCTGAAGTGAGGGGATTTATGTGCAATGAAACCCTCATTCACCTATGACGAATGTTTCTCCTAACCGTGGATGTTCCACCCAGTGCCTTGCACACATGCCCTTGTTTGACTTCCTCGTCTGTCTGGATAGATTATTAGCTTTCTGTGTCTATACCACTCCATCCAGCAGTAATTTCAGGACAGCCTTTTTCTGCCATCTTTAAGCAGAAAAGTCAGTCCCAGGATCTCAGTTACCCAACCCTCAGCCTCTACATCCTCCTCACTATTTTGCCAGATGGTTTAGGAAGCAGTGTAATCAGTGGGGAGAACAAGAACTGGGGCTTCAGTCTATATATGTTTTTTTCAGCTTCATAAAAGATTGTTAGGGATTTTATGAATATTATATACAATATTTTAAAAATGTGAAAATCTGGAAAAATGGCAAGACAAAACCAGAGTAATAATAATGTCTATACTATGATTTGTACACATAAAAGCATGTAAAAAATTTCACTCAATATGAATTCCACTTTATGTATATGCATGTGTGTGACGTGTGTGTTACAAATGTATGTGATATATGAGCCTATGATTTATTTCGTAGAATGAGACAGAAGTGGATCCATTTATGTGTAGGATCACAGAGAGAACATGGAAAAAGGGCTTTTTACTTAGGTGATGTGTGGAAATAATACACATCCTGAAAAGAGTATACAAATTACTAACATCTGGAAAACACGGCTTACAGGATGAGATCCAAGCTTAGTTAGGTTGTGAGGCCATTCATAACCTTGTCTCATCATTTGACTACTTTATCTACTTCAGTTCCTATCATTTGTCATCTTGCTGCCTGTACGTATTACTCCTTTATTATTCCCATCCTATGTATGTATATATGCTTCATAAACACTACCGTATTACATTGCATTTAGACTGTGTTTCTCTCCCCTGCTAGAAGAGACTGTGATTTACTGAATGACTAGGACTTTATCTTATTCATCTTTGTTCTCTTCAGGTCTAATAATAGTAAGGGTTCAGTAACATTTTTAAATATGAGCATGCAATTATGATTTACTCAGTACTCCCTAAAATCCATCTGTAATAGTACATTAGCTAGAAATGTACCCTACAATATATATCTCTTAGATTTGGCAACCTACTTTTCTAATAATTTTTAATAATACTGTAATAAGATAATAAAAAGTAAGATAAATGCTTAAGTAGGGTCACACTAACTCATGTTTAAAATGCCTAAATTGTAGTGCTCTATACATTGCTGAGGATAAGCTTGAATTTGGACTAAGATACTGATTTAATGTTGCGTGAATACACATAGAAAATAAAAAGGTATATACAGCAATGTGTTCACTGTCCTACTTTTCAAGGTGATTATGCTTAAAGACCATAATCAATTTCTCAGTGGGAAGTTGCCTGAAATGCCATGAACAAAACCTGCACACAGGTATTACGTGTTCTATCATTTTATTTCCCCTTACCTAGGGGTATTGTAATTTTATATCATTGTCATTGCCTGGGAAATATTTCAGCTAGGAGTATTGTCTTAGTTTTTTATTGTTTCTGTAACAAATTACCACAAACTTAGTGGTTTAAAATAACACAGATTTATTATCTTACAGTTCTGTAAATCAGAAGTCTGATATGATTCTCATTGGATCAAATCCATCTGCCAGCAGGGCTGAGTTCCTGTTTTGTAAGCTCAGAGGAAGAATCTATTTATTTGCCTTTACCATTTTCTAAAAGATGCCCACAGTCCATGGCTAGTGACCTTCTGTCTTCATCTGAAAATGAGCAATATTGCATCTCTCTCACCATGACCAAGTGAGGTTTATCTCAGGAATACAAGGATGTTTGATGTCTGAACATTGATTAATATAATACACAAAATGAATAGAATAAGGGAGAGAAACCACATAAAAATTTCAATCACCCTGGGGAAAATTCTTAATATTTTCCAGACAGATTTTAAGCAAATCTCTCATACATGATATGCTCTGGTCCAGGAATTTTTATTGTGCGTTAAAGTTGCTCTCACTTTTTAAATGAGCCCAAAGTATCAAAATGAGACATAGGTTTATCAAAAGAAAGGTTAAGGGAAAAAACAAGCAAGTCATTAACCCCCACAATAGCTATCCCAAGAAAATGATGTTTCTGAACCTCAAAACACACTGTAATTTAGAATCACGTTACTGTTTTTGACGGTCATTTAGTATATATAGGCATAATGTATCTGACAGTAAAAGGTATTCAGAAAAAGTCGTAAGACCAGGTCAGCCTAGCTAAGATATCAGACAATAAATCTTTGACAGCTTTTAGAATTTCAACCTTTTGGAATTTCAACTTCTAAAATTAAATGAAATTGAAAGAAAACTTTCAGCTAGAGACCAATTGTTATATGATATGTTTACAGAATTTACGTAAACAATTAAACATAATCCTTCCTCTTTCATAGAATAGCATTTGAGACAATCTTGTTTTTCTCATGTGCTAATGGTTACACTCACTGGTAAAGTTAATATTTATTCTTTTTTTAAAGATTTATTTATTTTAGAGAGAGAGAGTGCAGGGGGGGGCAGAGAGAAACTCAAGCAGACTCCCAGCTGAGCATGGACTGCCTACCCCCCCCATGCAGGGCTGGATCCCACAACCCTGAGATCACACCTGAGCCTAACCCAAGAGTTGGACCCTTAACCAACTGTGCCACCCAGGTGCCCCTTTTCTTTATAGTATTTTAAAGCATAATTTAATGGACGTTAGAGATTCAAATATGAAGAAAAGCTTATGAAAATTCCTGCCCCACACCTTACTACCCCATCCCATTACTATTTCCTTAAACAGCCACCTTTTTGCAGTTCTTAACTATTTCATCTAGTAAATCTATGATAACAATGTTATTTCTGAAATGATTAATTTTGGATATTTAAATATTCTTTGTTGACTATCTGCCATGATATATGAGAATTCATCTCCCTTGTACCAACATCCAACCTACTCTGATGTGGAGAGCCAGGTGGTACATCACAATTATTATTATTATTATTATTTACTGAGATTTTTATTTTGCCGGAGATTTGTTTTTAGTGTTTTTATATCTTAATTGTAGAATGGTGTGCCTACTGAAAATGTATATAAAACTTTTTAAAAGTGTTTAAAAAACCTTTGCCCTTCATCAAGCTTCATGAGTTGAACAAACCGTCATACTTATAATATCCTCTGTAAGCCTCCCTCTGACTGTATCCACCTCCGTAAGAAGTAACCACTATCTTTGATTTTGTGTTAATGATTTTCTTGCTTTTGTGATTTTTACCATGAATAAATATATGCACTGCACATATAAATTTTATTTTGATGTTTTTAAATGTTAACATATGAATTTTACCCTACATATTTGACTTAACAAAAATAGGTGGATAATTAGTACTTTCATTCCATTTTTATTTTATTTTATTATTATTTTTTAAAGATTTTATTTTTATTTGAGACAGAGAGATAGAGATGGAGTACAAGCAGAGGGAGCGACAGGCAGAGGGAGAAGCAGGCTCCCCGCTGAGCAGGGAGCCCAATGCAGGACTTGATCCCAGGACCGCAGGATCATGACCTGAGCCAAAGGCAGACGCTTAACAACCAAACCACCCAGGTGTCCCTTCATTCCATTTTTAAACCAGAGAGGGATTCATGCTTTAACTCTGTTCTAATTATCTCTTGTTGAATAACAGCCATTACAAAACTTAGTGGCTTTAAAAACAATATTGTCACTTAGCCAGATAGGTTTATTTGTTTTTGTTTTGTTTTGTTTTTGTGATCTCTGATCCACATACTATTCCAGGCAGGCTGGGTCTGGAATCATTTGAAGGTTCATTTAATTACATATCTGGTACCTTGGAAGGGAAAACGTAAAAGAACTTGGAGCTGAAGGAACTCTATTTCGATCTCCATGTGATGTCTCCACATGTCCTCTATAGCATGTCAACATCAAGAGATCCAGATTTCCTTCATGATGTCTCAGGCTCCAAAGACATCTGTCCCTAAAGAGAGAATGTCAAGCCAAAACCATTTTGTCTTTTATGATGAAGTCTTGGAAATCAAGCAATGTCAGTTCTACTACATTTTATTCATTGAGGCAGTCACAAAGGTCCATCCAGCTTCAAGAGTAGAAGTAGGTCCTACCTACTTATAGGGAGCAGAAAGGAGACCATGTGAAACCAAATATATCACCATGGCTACTTTTGGAAAATGTAATATACCGCAGTTTGTCCTCTGGTCAAAATAATTTACATTCCTCTTACCAGCAAAATGAAATCAACCCTTCCCCAGGATATCTCATCTCTTTACAATATCAAACTCAAGGCTTGAGGTCCAGGATTTCATAATATAGATAAGTTTTATGTGTAGATGAAACTTCTCTGATGCAATTAATTTTAAGTCAGCTAATTGATAAAAAGACCTATGTAAACTAAAGATATCATTTATCTGCACACACACACCCCCCTCACAAACAACCAACATACAATAGTGGGACAGTTATATGATAGCAGTTATAGGCCATTCCACTCAAAATTGTGAAAAGTACAGGGTACCAGAATTAATTGATCTATAGTAATTCTAAAATGATTTATTTATTCAGACTAAGTCCTACTATTTGGGAACTATATGCAATGGCTTTTAACTTCAACCTCTGGATTCTTGGTTCTTCCCTCTAAGTCATCCTTTCTTTTCCCTAAAAAAATAACAATATTTAAGGCTGAGTCAGTTTTGTCAATAATAGTTCTAGGATCCAAAGACCTTTTTCTGATTTTGTACAGTCTCTGTCCATTTTAGACCTAATTGGTGGTGTTTTGCCAACATAATTTATTTATTTATTTTTTTATTTTATTATGTTATGTTAATCACCATACATTACATCATTAGTTTTTGATGTAGTGTTCCATGATTCATTGTTTGTGTATAACACCCAGGGCTCCATTCAGTACGTGCCCTCTTTAATACCCATCACCAGGCTAATCCATCCCCCCATCCCCTCCCCTCTAGAACCCTCAGTTTGACTAAACCCACACCCAAAAATCTCTTCAAAATATGGCTTTTCTGTCTTGGATTTCCTACAAGGTCACTAAGGGACAATGTTCTTAAGGCTTTTAGAAATTCTGTTGCTTAACAGAAAAGATTTATAAGACATGTTAAGATCCTTAAATGGAATTCTGTTTATGCCACCTCCTTAAATCTTTCTGAGGTGTCAACAAAAGGTTGTAAGTCACATCTTGTCACATACATTTTTTTAAACTTGAGTATAGTTAACCCGCAGTGTTACATTAGTTTAAGGTATAGAATTTAGTGATTTAGCAGCTCTATAAATTATTCTATGCTCACCATAAGTGTAGCTACCATCTATCACCATGTAACGCCATTGCAATATCAATGACTCTATTCCTTATGCTGTGCCTTTTATTCCCATGACTTATTCATTCCCTAACTGGAATATGGAATTCTATTTTCTTTGACAGCACCCTGGATTTTATTTTTTCCCAGAAGCCATTTTAACATTGAGAATATGATGATCAGAATAAGAATCGGTTTTATTTTAGGTCCATGCAGATCCTGGTGCCTTTCTATCTACCAGTTATCTCACTTGGTTATCTCTCTTCTCTTAATATTTTATTAGCCAGTCATAAGAAAACAATCCGCACCTTCAACTGTCTGCCTAGTTTAATAGGTACTTTTTCTGTTTGCCATGTCACTGCAGGTAATAGTATTGTTAAACTTCCTGTCACCATAGGACAAGTGCCCATTTCCTACGGTCCTAAGATCACTGTCCTCACTCTTAGGTTCTTACTGACAGCCTCCTCGAGACTCATCAGGCTTTTGCTAAGTTCCTTTAAGGCAATTCTATTTTTTTCCTGCTACCTGGCTTGAAAGCCACTTTCACATGTTTTAGCATTACTCCCCTGTCAGGTAGCAAAGAACTTCCAATTATTATTACTGTGTGGCATGCCAGCACAAATCTTAGTGAATCAAAATAACCACATATTTAATCATTATCTGTCATGATTTGGAAGATTGGCTGGGTTAGCTGGGTAGTTCTTACTTAGATTCTCTTGGGAAGTTTCAGTCAGACTGTGGCTGGGACTGGAATCTTCTGAAATCTCTCTCTGTTACACATCAATCGCCTGTAACTGGAAACAGTTGAGGACAGGAATAATTGGGACTGCTTGAGCATTTCTGTCTGTCTTTTTGTGACCTTTCCATATGGTCTCTCCAGAGCCAGATAGAAGCCATATCAACTTTTACAACCTAGTATCAGAAGACATTAAATGTAACTTCCATGACATTCTACTTGTCAAAGCAATCACAAGTCTTGCTCAAGTTAAAAAGGAGGAGAAATAAGTACCATCTCTGGATAAGGGAGTGACAAAATTTTAGAAGAGCAAAGGAGATGATAAATATTCTGTCCTCTTTTTTTTTTAATACATTATGTCACAGATCCAATCTGCTTCCAAAGTATTCTTTTCAAGATTTCACCTAAAACTGTTCTTCTCGTGTCATTCTCTTCCTTCTCAATACTACCTTTAGAAATATCTTTAGTAAAGAACAGCCTGTTGACAGTGGACTCTCAGATTTTCTTTGGTTGAAAATGTTTATGTAATTCTCATACTTCAGAGAAAATGTAGACATAAAATTCCAGAATGACAGTTGTTTTTCCTCAGGGCTTTCTTCTTTCTATGATTCTACTGCATATTGGTATTCTATTATTGGTTTCTGTATTGGTTTCTATTGCTGATCTTGAATATCTCTTTCCAGTACCTTGGCTGCTAATAGTAATTCTCTACTCATACATCTTTCTCTTCATCTTTGCAGTCCTATACGTTACGTTGTGAAGTCAGTGTCTTTTCTCTTTTGTTATTCTGCTTGGAATTTATTGAGCTTCCTCAATGTAAGAATTGGTATATTTCATTAATTCTGGGAAATCTTTGGACATTATATTTTCTCATATGTCCCTTCCCACGTTTTCTTTCATTTGTACTTCTAATTCTCATTAGATTCATGTTCATTGTTCTCACTCTATACTCCATATTGTTCATTCTTACTGCAAATATTTTTCTTATTTTTGTGTCTGTGAAATTTACTCTGAGTTATTTCTCATGACATATGTTAGATATTTCTTTTGATAGTCTATATTTCTCTCTTTAGTTATGTCTAGCCTATTAATCTTGTTATTAAATTCCAGTATTAATGTATATTTTAATATATTTTAAATATTTATAGCTTCCTAATTATTAATATGCTTTGCTATTTTATTTTTAATTTTTTTAATTTTTTAAGATTTTATTTATTTACTCGACAGAGAGAGACACAGTGAGAGAGGGAATACAAGCAGGGGGAGTGGGAGAGGGAGAAGCAGGCTTCCTGCAGAGCAAGGAGCCCGATGCCGGGTTCAATCCCAGGATCCTGGGATCATGACCCAAGCCGAAGGCAGACGCCTAACGACTGAGCCACCCAGGCGCCCCACTTTGCTATTTTTTACTCAATCTGTTCTTTTTCCAGTTTGTCTCCTCAGTTTCAATAGCCTCATATTATTTTATAATACTTCTGCCTTTTTACTTCTTAGCTATATTAAATTTATTTAATTTTAATATATGATAGGAGAGAAAGCATCCATTTTGCTTGTCTGGTTGTATAGATTTTTAAAAAAATTTTGCCAACTATCTTCCATGGCTTGTTTTTTTAAGGGCTTGATGATACTTTTCTGTAACCTCATTTCTCTGGAATTATTTGAACCCACTGTCTTAAAGAGAAATTATATTTGTACCTATTATGCTTCTGCAACTTTAACTCCAGTGAAAAGTTAACTAAATTTTCTGCATTTTTTTTTTCATCAAGACTTCTGAGGATTTAATTTTTCAAGTAACACCAGTGCAATTTTTATTGAAGGGACCATAAATGTGCATGAATTCTAGACCCAAACCCACATGAGGAATAGCCTGAGTTTAACAGTCTTCTCAGGCTCTGGGATCAGCAGAGGCCTGAAAGTCAAAATCTGGATCCAGTTATAACTCGAACCCTTGGATTAAATTTGTTTTGTAATGTTTGCCTTTCATGAAAGACCAACTCAAGCATGCATTTAAAAAGCAATGTTTTCTATCGTATATGGCATTCTAGGGATGATATATTAGAAGTGATTTATCTGAACATATAAATTGCTACAGGATTAAAAGTACTGTTTTGACTATTTGAGCCTTATGTCTCTGGTAGTCAATTTGATTTTTTTTTTTAAAGATTTTATTTATTTGACAGAGAGAGACACAGCGAAAGAGGGAACACAAGCAGAGGGAGTGGGAGAGGGAGAAGCAGGCTTCCTGCTGAGCAAGGAGCCTGATGCTGGGCTCTATCCCAGGATCCCAGGATCATGGCCTGAGCCGAAGGCAGACGCTTAATGACTGAGCCACCCAGGCGCCCTCTGGTAGTCAGTTTTAATTATGAATTAAATGAGGGCTCTCTCTAATAACTTTAACTCTACCCCATCATAATGATATATCAATACATATATTTGGAAGGAAACTTTTCAAGTTCATATTTTAGTTTTGCATTCACCACATTCTTAGTTTTTCACCTTTGTCTTTATATTATTACATCTATATTATTATTATATTATATTATAACATAAGACTTGTAGCCTTGCATTCTATTATTGTCTTATTTTTGGAAATTTTGTGATCTATAATTTCCTCTTCCAATACTATATTTTCTTTCATAAAAGAATTACCTGGGATAGTTTCTCACATTTTAGCTACATTAAGCTTTTTGAAGTTTTATGCCTTCAGGGACCCAGTGAAGACCAATATGGTTTCCTTCAATGACCCATACCACCTCAGGGTCATCAAAAGCATATTGCTTTATACCACAATTTTCCTGCAGCTATAGACTATGGCCCTCATTTTTTAATTCTCTCTATTTTGCACCGGCTTGCCTATTCAGCTTTCTTCAGTTTGTAACATTGTAGCCTACTTTTTATGCTGTCTTCTTTGCTTTTCTTTTTTTGTGCAGTATTATGACTGTTGATTAGATGAGAGCAGTGTGCCATCATTTATTTTACATTCTGTTTGTGTGCTTGCTTTAGGGCCAAGCTATTTGTTCTGATTGTGTACGTCTCTATATTTGGATTTGTGGATATCCTCTAAAGCAAGAAAAATGAAGTAAATGACAGTTCATCTGTTCCAATACATTTGGCTCACCTCCATCTCCCTAAGCAGATAATTCCACTCAGGAAGTATCCCCATGCATTCGCATTCTTCTCGAGACATTCTTCCATATGGCTTATCTTTTCTGTAGAGATTCAATCTGATACCCACGCTGGGGATGGATGTCATGCAGTTGCCTTATTTGCACACCAGCAGAAATAACCATCACCTTGAATCTCATCTGATAAAGCTTGATATGTCTCATCTAACCATCAAGGTTTTATGTAACAATAGAATATTTCTGTTCCAGACTTCTCAATTATTTCTATTAACTCCTTAGTTACAGCTTTGAGAGCCAAACTTTCAATATCTTCCTCCTTCTGATTTTTCCTCAGGGGGAAAGTACTGTTTGTTTGTTTTTAAAGTGTCACCTATTTTCTTCCATTTAATCACTTGGGCTCCCACTGACTCTCATGACAATTGGATTAGCTTCGTTATTCTTAGTTCCATCTTGAACAGTAGTTAGTTTTGAATATATCTCATTCTCCTCTATTATTGGCTCCCTTAACCTCCTAGATATTTGTATTTTACATTTATTTTGATGAGCACTGAGTAATATATGGAATTGTTGAATCACTATATTATACACCTGAAACTAATATAACACTGTATGTTAACTACACTGAAATTAAAATTTAAAAAATAATTAAATAATTAAAATGCAAAAAATGCTTCTTGTTTCTCTAGATCAATTGGCCTCTTTCTTTCTTCCTTTCTTCCTTTCTCTCACCCTCTCTCTCTTTCCATCTTTCCTTCCTTCTCCTTTTTTTAGTATTCATTCTTTATTCTCTTACTTTCAATTCTGAGACTAAAACATTTTTTTCAAAGACTAATCTAGTTACTCTTTGAATTCATGAGGACATTTTTAGATTTTGTGTTTATAATTTCACTCAGTTTGGGTTTTTTTCCTCAATCAAAGAAAATTAATCCTACTCTGTAAAATAAGGACATTTGGTTGTTTTTATCTGCTTACTGACATAGCTTATAACTTTTGTGTCATGAAAATCATAATCAAAATCCTATAGTCTTGGCCAGGGCTTAGAGAATTTTATTCTTTCTTCCTATATTTATACCTTGGTTGAAAAAAAATTGAAACTTGCCTTCTTTTGGAAGTATTGAGAAGAAAGCTTCTAACTTTTTACCTCGTGACCTCCCATTCATATTGATCTGATTGTTGAATCTGAGGGGGAAATGGCCATTACATGTACAAAGGAGGTAGAGCTTCTTTTTGGGTCTATCTTTTGGTATCTTCCTATTTTTTCAACATGAAATCCTTCTCCAGGGATCCATGGAGTGAGCCCACTGGGGCCTCCCTGCAGCAGATGCCAGCAATCCTTTCTCCTGTTTTGTGTATGTATGTGTGGATAATTTTCATACATTGGAAAAGCTACCAAAAGTCCATTTGCCCCTGAGTCATATTACGTTCTGCAGTGCAGTTACAGCAGCAAGCATCTTGATTCCTGTGTCCTTTCCTCTGTTTCTCAACTTGGCTTCCCTGAGAACTCTCATGGAACTCTTTTAGGAACAATAAAATACTTCAGATGATTAAATCTCTACAGGTTACTTTTACAGTCTATTGCCTTTATGGATTTTTGTAATAAATAAGTGCTAAGGTATTCAAGTTGTTAAATTTTGTTAAAGAAAAGGGAACTGAGGCCTGAGAGATAAAAATCACCCACCTAATTTTACATGGATGCTAAATGGCAGAGCTGAGGCAAGAACTAAGATCTGTCAATATCAAGTTGTACTCCAGGAACTCGCACATCCTTAAAAAGCATTTAGGTAATTGAGCTGAAGAGTATGGTGCATTAGTCTTGGAAATCTGAACAATCACAGTCAAATCCTCAGGTGGTAGATGTCAAGACTTTTGACATTTTTGCCATTACCGAGCTCTCTTGCCGCTAGCGATCCCAAGGCTCTGTGTCTCTCTAGACCAAGGACACTCTTGCAAATGATCCACTTAATTTAAGGAAGGAAACGTCTGACCATTGTGTCCATAGGAAATGTGAAGAAGTTTAAGGAGAGAAGTGTGAGCTAATCATCATTTAACTGTCTGAGCAGCTAAGAGTCTTTCACAGTATTAATGAGGTTTTAATGCTGTTCCTTCTTTGTTATTTGTCTTGCTTGTTCTACATTAGTAACCCTTTTTTACCACATTAGAGAGGCTTGGAAATTGCTTGATGAAACACCTATTCACTCTGGCGAAAGTGCTTTCATGATTAGATTTCTGGCTGTGTAATTTTGCTTTCATGGTACTCCATCCAGCTCAATAATCAGAGAGGTCACAAGCGTAGCTCTTTCTAGGCCAGGCAGTGTTACGAAGCTGACACAGTGCTGGAAATAGATGGCATCATGTGTCACTGATGTGAAAGACTCAGCAATGCTAATCGTTTTAGGAAAGATGATTGGTATAAGTTTATTCAAGAGAAGCACAGATGATAATTAATGGCCAGGAGTTGGCCAGAAATGTGCACAGAGATGAGAATTGATGATGATCAATCGACTGACGCTAAATTTATTACACTTTGCATAGCAATTTTCATTTTCTCAAAGTTACATGACCATTTATGTGTGTGAGTCTATTCTGGACTTCCTCTTCTGTTTCATTGTTCTCTATGGCTGTGTTTGCGTCACTTCCACACTATCTTGATTACTGCAGCTCTATTAGCAAGACTTAGAATCGGTTAGTACAAATCCTCCAACTTTTTTCTCCTTTTCAAAGTTATTTTGACTATTCTAGTTCCTTTCTCCTGTAATGAGTTTTAAAATTAACTTGTTGATTTACAAAAAATACTGATAGAATTTTACAGTGAATTTATAGATCAGTTTGGGAAGATTTGATGTCTTAATATTGATACTTGCAGTGCATAAATATGGTCTATCTCTCCATTTTTAACATCTTAATTCCTCCATAAGTGTATTTTATTTTTACCATGAAAATCCTCTGAATATTTTATTAGATTTCTATCCACTGATTTGTGGGTTTTTTGGTACTATTATTAATAGTATTTTTTAATTTAGTTTCCAGTTGAAACATAATTCAAATACTAACAATGAGTTAGTATATAGAAATAAAATCAACTTTAGTATATGATCTTTCAGCTTGTGATCTCACATAACAGTTACTAGTTCTAAGAGCTCTTTTTTATACATTCCTTGAGATGTTCTGTGTAGGCAATCATGATATCTACCAAAAAAGACGGTTTTATTTCTTCCTTTCTAATCCATATGCCTCTAATTTTCTTTCTTCTCTCATTTCACTGGCTAATTCTTCTAATACAAGGTTGAATTTGAATGGTAAGAGAAGAATGTATTTCTGGGACATCTTTTATTCTTTCTTAATCTTTTAGAGGAGGTGATATTTTTCCTAAGGAGAATTTTAAATGCCACTGCTTTGTTGTTACTTGTTCCCAAATTGGCCTTTCCTATATTATTTGTCTCTCTATATATGGAAAGGTGGAGTTATGAACCTCCTAGGCAATAAAGGAGCTGAGAGAACAATGCAGAAAGGATATACAGACATCTGCAAAAGACAAAGGGAAAAACACACAAAAATAAACTGGCCTCATCCATGTCAAGCAGGATTAGATTATTCCTATTTTCTTGATATATTGTACACTAAATGGCATATGGCTGGAAATTCTAGAAGATACTGCTGCCGGTCTCTAGTATTGGAGAGTAATTGATCTCTTCCGGGGTCCTTAGATAAGACCACATCCTTGTGCATGGTTGATGGGGTTTTGCTGAAAAGGTAAGTATTTCCATTTTTAATCATGGTCTCTAGGAATAGATCAGGTGCCAAGACAAAAGAAGTGAGGAAAACAGGGAGACACTCATCTGTAAACCTGTAAAGCGTTAGCACTGGCATGGACACTGGAGGTGAGACAAAAGTCCACTCAATTTGTGAGGAGACAGCCCTGTTCTCAACAGGATCACCATGGCAGCGGTGGGCTTATTAGAAATTGTAAATTACTCCTATTTTGTTTTATACTTCTTTCCTTCTATCTAACTTTGTGTCTACTATCTGATCACAATTTACTGTCTGGTGTTAGCTGTTACTGTGGTTGGCTAAAGGTCTGTGAGCACACTTGCGACCAAGTGGTAAAGAGGAAAACAGTAGCAACCTGAGGGAAGAAGAGTGTCTTTAGGAGAAAATCCTGTGAACTCCAGTTAAAAAAGGTCTGGGCCTATGGAGAAGGTGCACAGCAGGCATTTGGAGCAGAGGGCCCCATGCCTAGGACAAGCTTGGGGCAGATGGGAGCTCCTTTATCAATCCAAGATATACTGAACACATGACAGTGGGAACATGTAAGTGGCCAACTAAACAAGTCTCCCCAAAGTAAAGCAGGAGGAAAGAATGGAGTGAAGCCAATTTAGTTTATTAACCAAAACAAAAGCAACAACAACAACAACAAAACTAAACTGATAAAAATAGGTGATAGCAGATTCATATTTAAAGGAATTGAGTCATTCTGGAGCGATTCATTTAAAATGGTAATTCACATGCCCCAATGAAAGTATGACAGCTAAAGCATGAACAAAGGATTTTTTAAAGAAGGAAACGCAGCATTCACTTCATGTGTCCTGAGAACAGGAGCAAGTATATTAAATCACTTATTTTGCTATTAAAGGGCAAAGTGTTTTGTATTCAGAAGGACCACATTCACCTTTGCGTCTGGCCAGTTTGTGCTCATTATGACACTTCCTTGAGCCTGTGGATCTAGGAGTCTAGACAAACTGCCCAAAATAGGCAGGAAATTCCTGAAAATGGACAAGAGACCCTGCTGATGGTGGGATGCTTTTTGAAACTGCTTGGATGCACAACACTGCCCTGTCTATAGAATCTCACATCCCGAGTTTCTGTTTACCAGCTATCACCAGTCTGTCTGAAAATGAGAAGATCAAGAAAAGGTTTTCTCGCCTGGACTTGTCTAACAAATCACATTCTTGGACTGATCTTCTTCCAGCAGCTGTAGTTGTAGATAAATGACTAAAAACACCTAGCCTTCCCATCGCCACCATCATACTCAGCAGGATAAATGTTATGACAACTTTTCCTTATTTGCTCATTCGTCATATATTCGTTGATTGCCTGTGATGTTATGCTGGCCATTGCGGATACAGAAGGACATATCCTCATCTGTCAAGGAGCCCAGTCCAATGCTCAGAGAGGGAAGCAAGCATAACAATTACAATAGATACATTAACCAAGTTGTTTCACCATTGACAGGGTACTGTTTTATCCCACCAAGATGCTACCATTATCTATTCCTGTCATAAAGAGTCTAAAATACGGAAAGTTGGGATAGAAGTCTTTTTTCCAGAGGGAAAAAATCATGATGCTTATGAATGATAGAGATGTTGTATTTTTTCATATTGAACAATATGTGTTTAATATATGGATTTGAGTTAGGAAGCTCAAGTTTTTCTGCTTGAGAGACAGCATAGGCATTAAACAGATTTTTTAGAGCAGTGGTAGGAAATAACAGGCTGGCAGGTCCACTCTTCTCCCTAACACCCAACGCAGATATTTCTAACAGAGCCCACAGACACGCTTTCCCCTTCCCAATAAACTGTCCCCACTTGTCACTACCAGCCATCAGGCTCCCTGTGTGGGACAAGACTTTTTTTTCTATTTCTCTGCAAACACCTGCTTTCTGGTATGGTCGAGGGAGTTCTGTCTTGGTTTGCGATCTCTCTGAAAGGTTCTGGAAGATAGGTAACAACACTGCCAAGAAGCCATTGAGCCAATTTTTGGTTTGGCTTTAAAATTTTCTAGGGCCTATATTCTGAGCTGTTACCCAGTGTCATGTCAGTCTACTAGAGCTGACTGAACTAGTGAATATATGCTCATGAGGGCAAAGGATTTTGTCTGTCTTATCCAGCATGTAACCTTAGTACCCTAAAGCAAACTTCTCAAATCTTTAATGCTTAATCAAAATATGAAACCATTGTGAGAGGCAGGCATAGCATAAGCCCAGTTTTGTTGATAAGAAAGCAAAATCAGAAGGGTCTCTTGACTTGTTTAAAATATACACACACACAAAAACACGCACACACCCAGTGAACAGCACAATCCCTTCATCTTTGCTGCCTTCTTCTTGGGCCTCTTCCAAACTTAAGGCTACTCAGTACTTGTTGATAGCTTGTTCTCAGTGGAATAAAGTTGATAAGGAGAAACAATCAGAGGAAATCCAATGAAACTTACCAATTAGAAAAAAAAACTTTGATATGCAAAGAAATCTGAAAAGAATTCAGTATCACTACCTTTTAAAAAGATACCAGGACTTTTATGGCTAGCCATAACATGAGGGTATAAGAACCTACAGGATTCATTGAAGTTACTCTCTAGAAAGCTCAACAGATCAGGAAACTATTGAACAGACATTTCAGAGGCTTTCTTTTATGCTTGATCACTTGTCAGTTAACACTCCCAAATTATTCCAGTTAATCTTTTATTTGTATGATAACATTTATTTTATTTATTTATACCTACTATCACAGAAATCCATTTAATTGACATTATCCTTAATAAACATTTAAGAGAAGCAACTAAATATATTTTCTCATGTCCTATTACCTACTTTTGTCCCTGCAAGTTTATCCCAACCTTTCCTGCTTTAAAATAATAATAATTTTTACTTAAAGAAACTCAGTATTTCAACAGTAAATTTGCTATATACTATGAAATAATAAAATGATAAAAGAGGAGTCTCACAAATACTTGGGATCCATTTAAAATTGAACATACCTAGTTTTATGAATATATATGTGCTTGACATGAGTTTTTTGAATTTCTGGCTTTATCAGAACTCGTAAGGATTCAGTTGGTTAATAGTAGACACCTAAATTTCTTGTATCTACTATTTTAAACACAGCAACCTTAAGATAATCTAAAGCAGCACAGAAAAAAGGGGTTTACAATCTAACAGATATCTCTTCTGACCAAACTCAGCCACACAATCTTCTTTCTCTAGATCTATCCAAAACACAAAGCTAATACAATATGGGCTTAAGTTCATTGCAGTGACACCCAGATGTACTGTTTACCCAGAGCTCTTTGAATTTCATTTACTTTCTTTTTTTTTTTTTTTAAGATTTTATTTATTTGACAGAGAGAGACACAGCGAGAGAGGGAACACAAGCAGGGGGAGTGGGAGAGGGAGAAGCAGGCTTCCCGCTGAGCAGGGAGCCCGATATGGGGCTCGATCCCAGGACCCCGGGATCATGACCTGAGCCGAAGGCAGACGCTTGATGACTGAGCCACCCAGGTGCCCCTCATTTACTTTCTTTGACCTGGGAGAGGTGAGCAAATCACCAATGACGCTAAAATTGTCTCCAGTATATTCCTTTCTATCCTTTCTTTTGAATACACAGAAACAGTGGTGAATTGCTTGGGAATGAATTCTTTCCCAACTATCCCTTGTGAGCCACTTTTCAGACAGTGATACATGTTCTATTTACAGTCTATGCTGGCTTCCAAATTTTCAGAATAGGATACTTCTTGAAGGAACTTGAGTGTTCTTTTTCTCATACGTTGATTTTAACAGAGCCTCAAAACAAATTACAAAGTCAGCAAAATTTGTCCTCAATGTGTGTATATATAGATACACACACACACACACATACATACACACACACACACACAGATTAGCCTATGTTCCTTCATGGTATGGTGGATATAGCCCAAATGTCTACTGGGAGAAAGGTCTGTATTTTCACTACCCAGGTTCAGAGTCTACAGCAACTACTTAATAGGCATTTGACTCTGGGCAAGTTTTATAACCTCTGTGCCACTGTGTCCTCCCTTGTTAAATGGGAATAATAATAATCTCAAAGGATGCTATGCAAATAATTTAATAAATACAAAGTTCTTAGAATAGTGTATTGCATTCTGTACTTTTATGTAAGGATTTGCTATTAGATTACTCACAAAAACACAAACACACACAAATACTCTCTTTTATTACTTTTGGCGTGAATTGTGTTTACTTCCCTCCTTTTAAAAAATGTTCAATTCAAAGTCACAGGGATAAAAGACACTGGCATATAGTCAGTGATATTGTAATAGTGTTGTATGGGGACAAATGGTAGCTACACTTGCGGTGAACATAGGATAATGTATGAACTTGTTAAATCACTATGTTGTACACCTGAAACTAATGTAACATTGTGTATCAACTATACTCAAATAAAAAAATAAGTGAAATAAAATAAAAATGTTCCAATTAACAAAAGGAATTGAAAATATTTAACATTCACAACTACATTCTAAATCTGTGGAGATCACACATATTCAAATTATGGTTAATGATCACTTGGTTTGATTTTTAAATCAAGATTCCATAAAAAAAAATGCCTAAATGAACGCTGACTACATTCAGGTAATCCACCCCGAAGGTCATGAATGCACTTATTTTTTAGGACATTTGAGGGTACTTGAAAGATTTTATTTATTTATTTATTTTTTCATCTCTACACCCAATGTGGCTCTCAAACTCACAACCCTGGGAATAAGAGTCCCATGTTCTTCCGACTGAGCCAGGCACGTGCCCTGAGGGTACTTTAAGCACAATGTTATGCATACCTAGTGAAGTTTTTTTTCCCTTATTTTATTTCATATTTTATTTTTAATGCATTTTCTATTTTAATCACCCATCATAGACTCTCGAGTTAACTTTGATGTTTTGCTAAAACTTAACATACCCACAAATGACACATAAGTGACACAACCCAGAAAATTATTATGAACAAGATTCAAATCCAATCCCAAAACAAATACAGAGAGAAATTCCAAAAGTACTTTACAAAGTGATGTTACTCATGTGGATATTTAAGCTCAGAAATATATGTACGCCAGGAAATTCACACAAAAGCAGCAACAACCTGCTTATCCAATTGCTTTTGAAAAGTCTCAAACCTCTGAAAATCCAGCCCAGTGAAACATTTATTTTTTTTCTTGCTGTGCCAGGAAGAGTGTCTAAATAGCAAACATGACAGAGTCTCTACCTTCAGTGTTCAAAGTTTAACAGAAGAGATACTCATTAAATAAATAATTGTCAAATACTTAATCATTAGCATAACTGAAATTATTTGTTATATGTGACCTTGGGCTAGTTGTCTAAATTATGTGATCCTCTTGTTTTCATATATGTAAAATAGGAATTATAAAACATATTTTGTGAGGTGTGTTAGGATTAGAGATATGTAAAATGTTTGACATATGTTAGGCACCCATTAAATAAGTATTTAAAAAAGGAAGTATTAAAGTATTTCATTGCTAGGTGTATTTTTAAGTATTTGGGAGAATCATTAATCACTATTAAATGGTTTAATAGAAAAATATATTTGTAATGGTTTCCTATAATTGTAACAATTAGTAAAGAACTATAATAATGGTAATTTTATGACAAAATCTAATATTCCATAGTTTAGGTTATTCAGAGCCCATATGAATACATTTACTCTGCTGCTTCCTGTAGGGCACAGACTGAAAAATTTTCCATGTAAGAAGCAGCCAGATAAAAACCAAAACCTACAATATCTTCTTCCTTGGTGAAGCTTATTATAATCTAAAGAAATTTTTAAATGATTTTCTATTTCGAAGAACTGAGTGATACCTGGGTGATAAATACTAGTTCTCTTTTTTTAACACTTGTTAATATATTGTAGACTTGAACGTCATATTCCTTTTTTTTTTTTCCTCCCATGTCTGGATTCATGAAGTTTCTCCATTAATAAGGATTGTCAGTGGGGTCACAAGAATTGGTTCAAACATGATCTTACCAGTGATCGACATTATAGCCCTAGTTCCTCTTTCTGTGTCGGAATTTACATTAGTGGAAAATATGAAGTAGTGAGCTACTTGACCAGTTCCTTAATATAACATATTTGAAATATTATTTGAGATCATCTGAGTTTCTTTTTTTCTTTTTTTTTTTTTTTAAAGATTTTATTTATTTATTTGAGACAGAGAGAATGAGAGAGAGAGAGCACATGAGAGGGGGGAGGGTCAGAGGGAGAAGCAGGCACCCTGCCGAGCAGGGAACCTGATGCGGGACTCGATCCAGGGACTCCAGGATCATGACCTGAGCCGAAGGCAGTCGCTTAACCAACTGAGCCACCCAGGCGCCCGAGATCATCTGAGTTTCTTGCATTCAAGAAATCCTGATACTATTGACTTGTCTCTTCCAATTATTTCCTGGACATTGCTCACTCTGGACTTTATTTTTATTTCCTAATACTAGAACATATTATATCCAATCAACAGTCCAACAGTCTGTTCATTTTATGTCAGGGCTAATTTCTCTGGAAATCAAAGTGTCTCTCTTTAGGTGACTATACTTCCCTTAAAGTTTGTTTTTGTTTTTGAGAAAGTACATTCCAGACCTAGTTCCATATCCTCTCAAATTTATCCGATAACAATATATATAATATATATTTAAAATATATGTATATAATTGAAAGTATATGTATATTTAAAGTACATTAAATACTTAATATCGATACATACTTTACAAAGAGATGTGGATATACACCCTTTTAAAGAATTCCCTAGGGGCCCTCCCATAAATACATATATATTTAAACACAATATACAGTTTATATTTTAAGTCACACTATCCTAAACACATCCTGCCAATTTGATAAATATGTTTAAATTATATAAGTCTGGTGTTGGTAGGCAGGTAACACAATTCCTCCTACCTTGCAGGAATTATTAGTGACAGCCATAAGGCAACAAGATAACTCTTATAAGTTGCTTCCCTTACATGCTACAAAAAGTGGACACTGTCTAAACTGTTAGAGGTCTCTCATATTCTAAAAGAGTACTTGAAAAGGCAAGAGTGATGGAAAATTTGAGATGAAAAATTGGAAAATCAAAAAAAACTAGTTCAACCAAATGATCTAAGTGTATTTCTTGGGACTAACAGCTCTAAGTCATGTGGTAGCTGAGCTTTTTAGTACACCAGTGGGAGTAGGAACCAAGGCAGTAATTTTCATTTAAAATGCCAAGAATATATAGTGCTAATACCAATTATCACAGCAGTGGTCATGGAAACTTTTCACTTCAAAATTACAGCTCCACACAGTGTAAAATGTGTGAGCATAACTTGCTGTTTTCACTCTCTCACACCCCCTCACTCTTTAACCATTTTTTTTATCTGTTTCCAGCCACTCCCTCTTAAGAAATGGCCATCTTGAGTATTACTAATGGTCCCAAGATGGACAAATGTAGTCACCTTTTTAGCAATTCAGTTGAAAAATTTGTATTGAATACATTCTCTGGTCTCAGGGCTCTGACTACAGAGTCAAACAAGGCAAGAACTCCCGTTCTAAAAGAAATTCCTGCTCAATGAGGAGCATAAAAACATGTAAATATTTAGGATTCAAATCAGTGTGTTATGTTTTGATGCCAGTATAAAGTGCTATAAGACTCCAGAGGTAAGATCAATGACTCAAAAAAGAATCTGAAAGATTTCACTGAAGATTTCAAATTTAAGGTACACTTTGTAGAATAAATAGTTTCCAGAAAACTGGCAGTAGGAGCCACCTCGGAAACTTCTGGTAAGGAAAAAAGTTATAAAAGATTTTCTACAGCTAAAACATTTTGTCTCTCCAAACCAGTCATAACCTATGTCAGAAAGCATTATATTTCCAATAGATCTGAGAGTTCTAGAATGAAACACAAACAATTGAGAGAAGACACAAAATACCTATATCAGAAATGAGAGAAGTAACATCACCACAGATTGTATAGACATAAAAAGATAGTAGGGAAGTATTTTTAAAAATTTTATGCAAGTTAATCTGACAGCTTATATGAAATGGACACATTCCTTAAAAGACAAACTACCAAAGATCACTGTATTAGGGTTCTCCAGAGAAACAGAACCAGTATATATATGGAGAGGGAGATGAGAGAGAGAGAGGTATTTGTTGTGAGGAATGGCTCACATTATTATGGAGGCTGGCAGATTTCAACATCTGTAGGAGTAGTCACCAAGCTCTCCAGGCCAATGTCTAGCAGACTCAAGATCCCGTAAGAGCCAAAGTTTCAATTTGAGTCTGAAAGCAGGAAAAGGCCAATGCCCCATTTATCAAACAAAATAATTCTCTTTTATACAGAAGAGGGTCAGCCTTTTTGCTGTATTCAGGCCTTCAACTAATTGGATGAGGCCCACCCACATTAGGAAGAGCAATCTTCTTTACTCAATCTAGCAATTTAATTATTAATCTCATTCCAAAATACCCTTACAGAAACACCCAGAATAATGTTTGATCAGATATCTAGGCATCCTGTGGCCCAGTCAAGCTGACACATAAACTTAGCCATCATATTCACTCAGGAAAAAATAGAAAACATGAATAACTCAATATCTGCTAATAAAATTGAATTTTAGTTACAAATCTTCCTACCAGCAATCCTCCATTCCCATGGTTTCCTGGTAAATTCTACTAAGCACATAGGAAGAAATAGTACCAATTTTATACAAATTCTTCCAGAAAATTAAAAATGCAGAAATATTTACCTACTCATTCTAAAAGGTTGGCATTACTCTGATACCAAAATAAACAAAAATATTACAGTAAATTAAAATTACAGACCAATGTCAAATACCAATGCAAAGTTTAACACACTTTTAGAAAATCACATATAACAATACATAAAATGGATAATCCATCAATTCTAAGCAGATTTTATCCCAGAAATGCAGGTTTGGTTTAACATTTGAAAATTAGTCCAATGTAATTTGCCACATTAGCAGGCAAAAAAGAAAAATCAAATGATCATCTCAACATATGCAGAAAAATCATTTGACCTAGGCCAACATTTCCTGATCAAAATCCTTAGTAAGCTAGAAATAAAAGGAAACTTTTTCATCCTAATAAAATATATCTTTCAAAATCCATTAGGTTACATCATACTTAATGATGCATGATTGAATGCTTTCCTCCTAAGATCAAGAATAAGGTAAAGATGACTTCTCTTGCCATCTTTAACCTCATACATGAGGGTCTAGGTAATATAATAAGAAAAAGAAATACAGGCATCCAGGTTGGAAAAGAAGAAATAAAAACTTTTTTTATTCACAGACAAAATTATCAACTATTTAGAATATTCTATATAATCTACCAAAGTGATAGCATAACTAATAAATGCATTTTTCATGGTGGTAGTATCCCCAAATTATATTTCTATATAGTAGCGAAGAAAAAAACAGAAATTGGCATTTTAAAAATATAGTTTATAATAGTATAAAAATATGATTTTTAGAGATAAATCCGACAAAATATGCACAAGACCTGTACCTGAACATTAAACATTGTTGATGGAAATTATAAATGACCTAAGGTAAATGGTGAAATTTATCATGTACAGTGATGCAACAGTAAATATTCTTAAGATCATGATACCTCCAAAATCACTCTACAAATTAAATGCAAACACAAGTTTAGAAATTGGCAAACTGATTCTAAAATTGATATAAAAATATAAAGGAATTAGAATAGCTAAACAAACTTTGAAAAGA
This sequence comes from Neomonachus schauinslandi, assembly GCF_002201575.2. Classification (NCBI taxonomy): domain Eukaryota; kingdom Metazoa; phylum Chordata; class Mammalia; order Carnivora; family Phocidae; genus Neomonachus; species Neomonachus schauinslandi. The sequence continues at coordinate 34,713,931 of NC_058413.1, forward strand.
AGAACAATAAGGGAGGACTTAAGATTATTATAAGTCTATAGTAATCAAGAGAGTGTGGAATTCTTTAAAACCAGGGGTCATGAGAAAATTTTTGCTGGTGATGGATATGTTATTTGTCTTTAACATGGAGATTGTTTCATGGGTGTTTACTTATCTACACACTTGAATACATGTTGTGATCCATTGTATATCAGTCATACCTCAGTAAAGCTGCAAAAAAAATATGATCATGTGGATATGTTTTCAGGCATTCCCCAAGGCTTTGGAAAAGTTCTATTAAAATGAGCCTTCTGAAACTTCACTTCTTTTGGTTTACTATAAACCTATAATGCTTACGAGATACATCTATACCTATATAACCAGTGTCTTGTTCCTTAAATGAGATAAGGACTTGCGCATAAAACTCTATGAGGACAGGGACTTCTTAATGCTTGTGGCTACTCTATAGTATTTATGACTCTGTGGCCAAAGAGATAGTCAAGTGATTGAATGAATGAAATTGCTCAACTCTTGTAATGATCAGAAAGTGCTTGGCTATCAGAAATTCATCCATTTATCACCAAACAGTTAAACTCTTCTAAAAAAATAGGTGTAACTAAATGATTTGCCACATCATAAATATTGGAAAACCTAGAGATCCATTTCTACTAGTTCCTATGCTATTATTAATATATTCATGAAGAACCTATGAAAAAAGAGCTTTGTTTTAGGCTAGGAAAAAATGTCTCATATTAGAAATATAAATTTAGAGTGATCCAATGAATCCTTTTGAGAGTTAGTTTTCAAAAGAAGGAACAAAATGCCTAAGAGTTTGCCAGAATTATTATTTATCTTTGTTTTCCCTTTTACAGCCACCCAGTAAAACTAGGAGGTCACAAAACTAAATTTCCTTATGCCTATGAAACACTGTGAGATAGATAATTAGCCACAAATAACAGTGAAGAGTATTAGGGCCTAGGAATAATTAACTTGCTCAGGTCCTAGTGAGTAAATGGCACAGCTGACACTTGAACTGAGAACTTGCTGGTTCCAAATCCAAGACCATCCCTTCTATTGTAGATGGAAATTGTGGACAGCATATCTAGGAATATTTTTCTTTCAATCCTTTGATAAATGGCTTCTACACTTAGGCTACTAACAACAATTTATAAATAGTGTTCTTTCTGACTTTGCTATTTTTCCTTTTAAGGGCATTTACTTATTACTTATTAGGAAGATGCATTTTTTTATTTTAATTATGCCTCAGTCACTTAATGATCACTTTCTGTATACATTGTAGACTTTTAACTCTTGGGCTGAGATTAATAGAACATACTGTATTGAGATGGACCGTGGAGGAAGAAAAGGAGGCAGAAAGTGAGCAGGAAGGAATGAAGCTGGCAGAAGGCAGCACTTAGAGAGATTAAGTGACTTAGGAATTCAGGAAGTATAAAAGAAAACGGGGTGATGAAAAGAGGGCCCAAGAAGTTTAGGCTCACTCATGAGTTTTTAAAGAAGGTCATCATCAAAGTTAGCAAATACAATTTACTGACATTAGAACCAACAGTGGCAAAAAATGAATTTAACTTTTTTTTTCCCTTCAAACTACTAAAGCAGAAGAAAGAGTGAAAAGAGAAAAAAAAAGTGTATTTTTCAAGAGTAAGTGAAAGACGTGCTTGAAACAGAGATTCCACCAGCATCAGTGATCAGAGACTGGTGAGGCCAAGGAACACCAGGGCCCGGGCAGAGACCTGCTTACATGTGTACTGTCTGCTAACTGCAAGCTCACAGGAGTCACATTGCTGGAGGAGGGCACCTCAGTACTCATCTAGTCAAGAATTCTTGTTTACACATGGAGAAGCTAATGCCCAGGAACTTAGCCAAGTTCACAAACTTATACATTGCCATTGTCTTGCCATTATCCCACCCTGCCTTTATTGATAACCAGAGTTAGCTTGTGCTTGGTTTCATTTTAATGTGCATGCACATATGTATGTGTATCCTTTTAAGGAGAGTGTAGAGGGGGCGTGTCAGCTATAGAAAATTGATCTCATCAGTTTGTCTTAACTAGTTATTTCGATTATATGCAAAATACAAAATGGATTAGGGTAGGAATGGCATAACCCTCGCTTTGGCTCTTAGCTATCCCCCATTTCCTCCAAGCTCTTCAGCTCATCGGAGGATGCATCTGTAACATACAGCCAGCTGCCTGAGAAACCCCTAAGAGGAGGAGGTTGGGATCAACTAGCCGGCGAGTAATAGATGGAAACGTTTTCTCCATGTAATGCCTCAAATGAACATCCCCCTACTTCTATTTTATTCAACTTAATTTTCAAGTAAATTATATTGTGTGCCCCTGAAAAGCCTTCCAGGAAGTATCCTGAATATAAATCATGAAAAAAAAATATGTAGACTAGCCTGGGAGTCAGAGGTTTTATGTCAGTTTTACCCCATGTTTGCTGTGTGACATTAGGTTTGTGTTTAATGTCTCTGTGCTGTGATATTTATTCAGAATAATGAAAGAGATGATCTCTATTATTTCCTCCCTCTCTGACATTCTGTAATCTGTTATGATAAATAACAACTTTCCATACATATACAGCAACCTGGACCCTCCTCTCCTCACTGCTCATCACCCACATCTTATTCCCGAATTCTGTTGCTCCCTCCACACTGAACCTTCAAGCAGAAACAAATGTGGCACAGACTGTATTCTACATGATGAGCAGGGCTAGGACTCTTTATGAAATCTGTGGTCTGTGTTAGTCTTTGCATATTTATTTAATGACTATTCAGACCACTGAGGATGCAGGTTTTAATTGCCTACCTAGCCAAATAAAAATATGTGTCTTCAGACTGTACTCGAAGACCTTGAAAAAGTGTATTCCTACTTATTGGGAAACTATTTAAAGATAGGCCCTCATCATCACCATTGGCAACCTTTTCACAAAAACAGGAACATATATTTAATCACTGGGAATGAGAGATAAAAACGAAGGAAATCATGGATTAAAATAATTTTTGGCAAGAGACTGCTAATTGTAGTTTCCTCCCCTTCCCCAAATATTTAGTCTAATCTATTTTCACAAAATACCTGAGTGTGTCCCATTACTTTGGTTGGCAAGACGAAGTTTGAATATTGTATCCCTTCCTTTTCCTTAATGTTATGAATTCAACAAACACTGAGATCTAATATACATGGACACCATACAAGGCACTAGAAATACAAGGTTGAATAAGGTAGGCTTTTTTACTTCAAGTTCAATCTATAGCAAAAGAAGCAGAACTCTAAATAGAAATTTACCAGACACAAATTAAGGCCAAAATAGAGTTTTTTATTTGTCATTGAGAACAGAGAATAAGTGGCAATTAATTCTGCTTGAGAAACCTGGACAATTTCACAAAGAAACTAGTTTTGTTGAATAAGAGATTCTCCCCCACTCTTTAGGAAGGGAAGGGCAGAGGGAGAGAGTTGGATATGTAGAGTGAATTTGAGAGTAGGTAATAATGTGATGTTGGAACATAAGGCTATCCAAAAGAAGTGTTGTGGAGAAGCTAATAACTTGGATAGAGACAATGCAGTAAGAAGACTTTTATATCAACCTAAGAAATATGGATACGATGACCCATGCTAATTTTTTTTATTTTTTTTTTTTAAGATTTTATTTATTTGCGGGAGAGAGAATGAGAGACAGAGAGCATGAGAGGGAGGAGGGTCAGAAGGAGAAACAGACTCCCTGCTGAGCAAGGAGCCCGATGTGGGACTCGATCCCGGGACTCCAGGATCATGACCTGAGCCGAAGGCAGTCGCTTAACCAACTGAGCCACCCAGGCGCCCCATGCTAATTTTTAAGACAGTCTTCTGTATAGACATTTTTCCTCACTGTCTGACTCCTCCCCGCTGTTTTTCATAAAATAGTATCATTTCTTCGAAAGATCTAATTCCCTTGTATATTCGATCAATATTGTTTTACTAAAGATGAGTCTAGTAATTAGAATCTAACCAAAGCCTAATAGATTGTATACGGTGTTCCTTCCCTGACAATGATAATTATTTAAGAATGGGTATGACCCATGTTGGTCCACTAAGAAGACAGCGCAGAAATATTGCTGTGATGGTTAAAAGAAGAGACACTAAAGCTAGAGCCTAATTTAAAGCCAGAAATGCTCCTGAATTTCTTGGTGGTAAAGCATTAAAAAAAAAAAAGAAAAAAAAGGCCCATTTTGCTGAAGCTAATTTGAATTAAGATTCCTTCATTTGCAACCAAAATAGAAGAACAAGGATTTAATATAGTTATGTTTTATGATGTTAAATACAGTTGTATTTTTAGATATAGATAACTGACTTTCAGATGCCAGTTTATAGCAGATTACAGAGAGTATGAAGCTGAAAAGATCAGGTTACAAGCTACTGTAAGAAGAAAATACTGAAGATGACCTTGATTAATGCAAGGATCTTATATGTGGAAGCCCGATGCCTTACCTATTTCATTCCACCTCGAATCATGAGGTCCAAGCTCAGAACCTGGCACAGAATGTGCCTAATACATAGTTACTCGCTAGGTAGATTCCATATAGAGAGACTGATAGATGGTATGAGAAGTGGTCAAGGAAAAAGAGGAATTTACTAAAATGCATGTGTTTCTAGTGAGAGCAACTAGGTGGATCGTAATAGCATTACATAAATTAGGGAATGAAGAAGGGCACCGAATAACATGGAGGTAGGATGAAGCAGTGACAAATAAAACATTGAGTTTTGCACATTCATGGACACGGTAGGCAAAATTCTAAAGTGACCCCTAAGATTCCTGCTGTCTGCTATACATACCCTGTTTAATCCCTTCTCTTGAGCATGGGCAGGACCTGTGAATTTGACACTCGTGTGATTGGGTTACATTACATGGCAAAGGCGAAGGATTCTTCGAATGTAATTAATGCCTCAAATCAGTTAATTTTGAGTTAATTAAAGTGGACATTACTTTGGGTGAGCCTGGCCTAATCAGGTGAAAAAACTTTAAAGAGGAACTGGGCCTTTGCTTGAAAGGGAGAGACCCTCTCGCTGCATTTGAAGAAGGAAGCTACCATGTTGTGAGACAGCCATGCGACTATATATGTGCCAGACTGTGGCTTGAACCCAGGAATTCAAGGTGGAATAAAATAAGCAAGGTTTCTAGCCTCCATTGCTAGGATCACTTCATTAATCTAGGCTTTATCATTATTTTCCTGAGATAAGTACTGTATTATTTTGTTACTATTTTTTATGACATTCTTCATCTTAAAGAATTAGTGTGTATTGTAATTAATGAAAAAAATAAATTTTCTACTTAAATTTGAGTCCTTGAGGTCAATATTCATGCTTCTTTCCTCTTGGTATCTCTCGGGAGTTCCTCAGAAATGCATGGCACTGTGTAGATGCTCAGTAAATAATTGGTTTAAGGGCGCCTGGGTGGCTCAGTCGTTAAGCGTCTGCCTTCGGCTCAGGTCATGATCCCAGGATCCTGGGATCCAGTCCCACATTGGGCTCTCTGCTCAGCGGGAAGCCTGCTTCTCCCTCCCCCACTCCCCCTGCTTATGTTTCCTGTCTCGCTGTGTCTCTCTCTGTCAAATAAATAAATAAAATCTTTAAAAATAATAATAATAATTGGTTTAAAAAATGAAATTAGAAACTTGAAGTTCTCATATTCATAATAAACATCTTTTATGGAAATACAGGGTGTGTGCGTGTGCGTGTGTGTGTATGTGTGTGTGTGTATTACACTTCTAGGTTCAGGCTTTAGCTTCAAAATACATCCCAAATCCAAATACATCTCAACTGCTTTCACTACCCCATTAATATCTTCTCAGAACTTACCTCTATGTGCTACAGGCTGCTTATTATGCAAACCATGAATCTTTGCCTGAGGGCTTTTGACTTGCAATAGGAGCATTCTTTTTTTTTTTTTTTTTAAGATTTTATTTATTTATTTGACAGAGACACAGCGAGAGAGGGAACACAAGCAGGGGGAGCGGAGCGGGAGAGGGAGAAGAAGGCTTTCCGCTGAACAGGGAGCCCGATGTGGGGCTTGATCCCAGGACTCTGGGATCATGACCTGAGCTGAAGGGCAGACGCATAACGACTGAGCCACCCAGACGCCCCAACAATAGGAGCATTCTTGACCAGAAGAGGGCAAACCAGAAAGGTCCCGTGAAGTAGTCCTTAACCACTGATTAACAGAAATTTGACATAAATCTTCCCTAGCTAACTGACCCCTTGGCTGGAATAACTCTGAAGTATGTTCTATACTTTCTCCCGGAGGTTTCCAGAGGAATTGGGCACCAGGTACCTGCAGGCAAAGTAACTTGTTAGATGATGTATTCTCTATTGACTTTCTGTCTTTCTTGTCTGTTCCAGTCCCCTGCTGTGTCTCTTGTCTACTTACCCTGAGATGCTTGCCTCAAAATCTGCATCTGGGGAAGAAACACAAATAAAAGCTCTATCTCCATTGCTCCACTTGTCCAAACCACCATTATCCCTTGTCTGGATTTTTACAATAATTTCTGTAATTTTCTTCTTGCTTTCATCTTTGCAGCTCCTACAAAATGTCCTTACTTCACTGGTTAGAATGTTTTTTTACAAACTTTTCAAATCATGTTACTTCTTTGATCAAGATCTTCATTATGCCCCCTCATTTACTGACATTAAAGGACGTGGAAGGCCCTACAGGATCTGACTCCAGGCTCCTTCTCTGACCTCTCTTTCTTCTCCTCTCTTCTGCTCACTCTGCTATAGCCACGCTGTCCTTCTTGTTGTTCTTCAACATAGCAGGCCCAATGTTCTCCCAATTCCATCAGCCGGGGGTTTTGTATGTTCTGTTACTATGGCCTGGAATATTTTCCCCATTTATATCTGAATGATTCTTTCCCTTGTATTTCAGGTGTCATGCAAATGCTATCCTCTTGGGGAGGATATCCCCCATTAGAATTAAACTTTTCTGATGTATGGGTCTCCATTATAGTTGTCACCTTCTAACTTGCTTTAAAATATATACCTCCAGCCCAGAACTCTAATTCCAGACTTGTATATCTACCTACTTTACCTCTCCATGTGGTTATCTAATAGACATTTCAACTCAGCATGTCCCAAGCTGAACTCCCAAACCAAATTCATCCATTCAGTTGATAGCAACCCCATACTTACATTTCCTCAATTGCTCAGGTCAAAAATCTCGAAGTCAACCTTCTTTCCTTCACTGGACCCTAGGTCCAGTAGATCAAAAATTCTGTTGGCTCATTATCTAAAATATATTCATAAATGCATCACTTAGCACATCCAATATTACCATCAGCTCAAGCCACCATCATCTCTCATCTGGATTATGCTGTGACCTCTCTTTGGTTTCACTGCTTCTATTGTCAAAGAGAGCAGCCAGAGTGATGATTTTCAGACATAAGTCAGACATTTATTCACTGCTCAGAAATCTCAGGGTTTGTCAGTTTTACTCAGATTATGAACCAACTCCCTTGCAATGGCCCACAAACCTTATGTTACTATATTCCCATTATCCTTCTCCACATCTTAGCAGTTTGGGTCTAGCTGCTCCTACTTCTTGGAGTACTCTACCATAAGATATTTGGCAAAATCCCTCACCTTCGTCAAGTAATATCTACCCTGACCACCCCATTTCTTGCTGCAAAATGTGTCTACTCAGCAATACCAACCTCCTCAGGTGCCCCTCACCGTGTAATCTGTTTGTTTGTTTATTTTTGACATGACTTAAAATCTGTTAGCCATGACTATAATTTTATTTTTAATTTTTTATACTTTTTCATTGTTTTTGTAGTTTCTAACTTTTTTAAATGTTTGCCTCCTTCAATAAAATACAAAATCTCCATGAAATTTGGAATTTTTGTTTCTATTATTCTTCAAGGCATTCTAAGTATCCAGAACAGAGAAGTAAGTAGTACATGGAAGTAGTCAACAAAATATACTGAATAAATAAACTGTTTTGTGTGTTCATATCGTTTAGCATGTGTCTACGTACTAAAGTGCCACATTGCATAATATATATATTATAGTCTGTGTGAATGCTATTGTTGGTAAAACTATATGCACAGTCTCTGAAACCCAGAAAGCTAGACAAAGATAAAGATTATTATCTATTTTGTTCCCTGCTGTATCTTCAGTTCCTAGAACAATGTCTGACATAGAATAGGCATTCAATTAATTATTATTTAATAAATGGATGAATGATAAAATCATCCATCATAAAAATATTTGAAGGTTGTAATTCAACAGAGGTTGATGGCTTAGATATTTTAAATGTAGGGCTCCTTGACATTAGCACAGTGAATGAGACGTTTATCTATATTCTGTCAAATAATAGATAAAATCAACATGGCACTTGTTGTAAAAATCAAGAATAGCAAGCTATAAATTTTATTTCTTCACATTCACATTCTTTCACACTATACTCCATCATCTTTAATAGCCACGGGGAAGGGGAAAGGGAAGAGAAGATCAAAGATATAAAATATATTTTGCTACATTAAGGTAGGGAATTGGTATAAGAGATTCCATGAGCTAGGTCTGCAATAAACAGGGTGAAATTGATATTCATTACATGCTGGATCTCTGAGAGAGTCTACTATATGCCAGAGAAGCCTATGAGTGAGGTACATAGCCATTTTGATGTCCTCTGTCAACAGTAAGAAATCAATGAACAAAAAAATTTAGAAATGACAAAAGAACATTTCTGGAAAAAAAAAAAGGTGCAATATACAACATTCACATTCTCTCTCCTTCTTTCTCTCTCTCTCTCTCACACACACACACACCTTGCTCCAAATTCTTAGATTAGAATTTCTGTACTCTGAAGTAAGATGGTTTAGGGTGAGGGTAATTAGGATACCTTCACTTTCTATTCTTGCTTATTCATGATCAAATTTCATTCTGCAAAGAGTAATAAAAGAGGCTGTAGGTCTACAATTTTAATCATCAATATGATGCTGGGAAAGATTTTTGGCAACCAGTTTTCTGCTCTGCACCATTGACTGCTTAAGGCTGATGCTTGTCCACATTAATTTCTCCTAAAGATTCTATTTGTGTTAAAATTATAAAAACTTTCAAAGCTTAGTCATCATCTATGCAGAGGGCTGCTTTTTGGACTCTAATGCCCACTTTTACTTGGTCACTAAGCATGGGAAATTTCTAACGTTCCCAAGAAAATGGAAGGAACAAAACCTACTTAAGCAGATAATGATTGTGTGCTGTTGAATTTGCTTATTAGTTGTGGAAGACAGGCAGTAAATGGCAAATGTGTAAGTATATTGTATAGTATAAGGTGATGAGTGCTACTGAATAATACAGAAATAAGAGATAACAGACATGTATTGATAGGTGGTAAGAATTTTGCAGGATTAAATTGGGTAGTTACATCAGGTTCTCAAGAAACTGATCCAGAGGTCAAATTTAGTGTGCAAATGACTTATTACAAGTGCTATCAAAAGAAAATTGTCATAGATTGGGGTAAGCAGGATAATGATGAGAAAGAAAACAGATTCAATTTGAAGCAAATTATTGGTCTCAGCCTGATACTGCAGAGGAGCTCTGGATTGTAAATCAGTTTTTGTCTTAACAAGAGAAAGAGGGCTGGACTACTATATTTCCACATCAGGCCAAGAGCTACTTTGGTGAAGTAAGGTGAAATGTAAGCTCCCAGGCACTTCTGGGTCTCTGCAAATGGCAAAGCAGCTCGAGTAGCACCAGAACAATCTTCCACAGTGTCAGAGATATCGGTGTTAGAAGGAAAGCTAGGGAAATGGCATGAGGAAATGGAAAAATGAATATTAGGGGATTTGAATAATGGTCTCTGCTACAATAGTCATATTAGGTTTTTTTGACAAGGTAGATTTGCACAAAGACTCGAAAGTTGATGTAGTTAGCCAAGCAGAAGTCAAAGAGAAGAGCATTTCAACAAGTACAGAGATCTACAGCAAAGGCAAATCATGATTTAAATAAGTCCACAAAATCATTGGTACTCCCTTCAAAAATTGGATCTAAATTTCCTTTCTTTTTAGCATGGACTGGACTTTGTAATTTGCTTTCAATGAATCCAATAAAACAAAAGTGATGGTATGTGATATCTGAAACTAGGTAACAACAAAACATTCAAGCTGTCTTGGTCTCTTCTTGGATCACTCTTTCTGAGCGAAGCCAACTGCCGTATTGTGAGGACACACCAAACAGCCATAGGAAGAAGCCCTCTGGTGAAGAACTTAGGCCTTCTGCCTATAGCCATGTGAATGCGCCATCTTGAAGTAGTTCCTCAAAGCCTAGTCAGTCTTTCAGATGACTACAGCTCTGGCCAGCATCTTGACTGCAAGATCATGGGAAACTCTGATGAGAGCCACCCATTTGAGCCACTCCCAAAATCCTGACCACAAAATCTGAGGTTTTATAAATTAGTTGTTTTAAGCCACTGAGTTTTAGGGTAATTTGTTGTGCAGCAATAGATCATTCAGGACCTAAGTGGAAGACATAGCTAGCAGGTTCAAGAAACATCAAGACAGCTAATTTGAAATATTAAAGATTAATTTAGTAATAGGAAGACAGTTTTAAGGCCAGATTATTCTCAATTAGCTTATATGGTTTATAGTAGATTTTTTGAAACTTAATCACATATGCAAGGTCAATTTTTCCATATAAGTAACATAGTCACAGATTCTGGGAGACGTGGATATATTTGGGGACCATTATTCAGCCTACCATGGTTGTTAACACTTAATTGCACAAGACAGGACTTGCAAAATTAAGGTCTGTGAAAGCTATTTTCTGCAAAGCAAACAAGGCAATTGAGTTTCCTTAGCTACGTTTTTTTTCTATGCAGCCTCTTGAAAACATATGGTACCAAGGTTCACTAGGATCTGATTAGAATGAACAGGCCTCAGCAGGCATGTCGCTAATTTCCTTGGGGAAAGAAGAACAAAACCCCAATAGTGGGGTTTGAATGCTTTTCTGTGAGTTTTGTTTTCCTTTTTTATTTCACCCTACTTCAAAGGCTGCCAATCAGAAGACAGAATGAAATTATAAACATCTATCCATTATTCATATTGGAAAAATGTCCAAAAAATTAATCACAGGTAGAGCAGGTGTGGAGAGCCAAGGTGAGCCAAGGCTAAGTTGTGGCCCTGAGATGTGGGCGAGAAGCCATGGGCACATTGTAGCTGTTTCCTGGTGTTAGAGCAGAGGTTCTTAAAGAGGACGGGAAGTGGAAAAGAGAACTCTGGGAGAATATAGGGGAGAGAAATATATGTATTTGAAAAGTCCCTCAGATATAAAATATTATAATGTTGAACTAAGGAAGGTATCATTGTTTTCACAATACAATTCATAAAATGTACAGCTCACAGAAATGTTCATGAATTGAGAATTAGGGGCTAAAAAATGATGGGGAAACACCGCATTAGAGAATGTTCGTGCTTAATCAATTAAATAGACAAATAGATCATTTGATGAAAATCTTCCCTATTTGATTACATTTTCATCTTTTAACTCTTCAGTATATTAGGAAAAGTTATAATGCATCAATTTAAGTATAGCAGTGTTCCAAAGTCTCTATGACAAGTGCAACAAGATAAAATGTTTTTATGTAAAAGAATGGCATTAAGATAGAAGAAAAGGCATGAATGTGTCTTTCAAATTTTTATGTATTAAACCTGTACACCATGCATAGAGAATGATTGTTGATTATGTGAATGTAATCAATTGAAGGGATAAGAAAGGCAATTTTTAGTGCATGCTTATAATATGTCTTTAAGGCAAGTTTATTGAGGTATAATTTACATAGATAAAATTTAGCTGCTCTTCTAGGAACATAGCTCTATGAATTTTGCCAAATGTATACAGTCATATAAACACTACCACAGTTTTCTGGTATCTTTTGATACAGAATTATTCCCAACACCTCAAGGAGTTCCCTCCTGCTGTTTGCAACCAATCTATCCCTTCTCCCTCCGTTCCTGGAAACCATTAATCTGTTTTCTTTCCAAACATGTCTGCCTTTTCCAGGATGTTGTATAAATGAAATCGTGTGGTAGGTAGCTTCTAAGTCTAGTTTCTTTACTTAGTATATGCTTTTGGTATGAAATGCATATTGCTTATAATTTATCCATTTTTATTGTTGAGTACTCGAATATATGGAGGTAACTCAATAGTTTCAGTAGAGCTGTGCAAAGCATTCACATACAACTTTTTAAAAAATTGACATAAAATAAACTTCATACACTTCAGAAATACAATTAGGTAAGTTTGACATTTGTATATGCCTGTGTGAACATCAGAAATCGAGTTATGAACATACAGATGATCCTGAAAATTTTCCTTGTGTTCCTTTGTAATCCCTTTCTCTTGCCCCGGCCCCATTTTCGTGCAACATATCTGCTTTTTCTTAGTCCAGAGAAGCTTGCATTTTCAAGAATTTTCTATAAATGGAATCATATCGAATGTAGCCCTTTTTTAACTGGCATATTTCACTCAGCATAATTATTTTTAGATTCATCTGCCATTGCTTATATTGTCATTCCTCTTTATTGCATAGTAGAACTGTATGGCTATATCACAATTTGTTTATCCATTCACCTATTAATGCACATTTAGGATGTTTCTAACTTTTCGCTATTACAAATGAAAATGTTATGAACATTCATGTATATGTATGTGTGTGGACATATTCTTTCATTTTGGGGAGTAAATACTTAGGAGTAGATGGTAGGAGAGTATTTAACTTTAAAAAAACTGCCATACTGTTTTCCAAAGTGCTAGTATCATTTTGCATATCATCCATTAGCGGGGGAGAGCTCTAGTTTTTCCACATCCTTGCCAAAACTAGATATGGTAAGTCTTTTAAATTTTATCTATATTTATAAATGTGTAGAAATCTCTCATTGTGGTTCTAGTTTGCATTACCCTAATGACTAATGGTTTCAAACATCTTTCTAACATGCTTAATTACCATTCATATAGCTTCTTTGATTAAGTGTCTATCCAGATGTTTTGCCTGATCTTTACAGGACTGATTTGTTGTTGTTGTTTTATTATTATTATTGAAATTTGAGAGTTATCTATATAATCCAGATAAAAGTCCTTTATCAGATGTATGGTTTGTAAATATTTTCTCCAAGTCTGGACCTAGTGTTTTCATTCTCTTAACAGTGTCTTTCAAAAAACAAAATTTTTAAATTTTGATGAAGTCAAATTTATCTTTTTTTTCTTTTATGGACCATGCTTTTTGGTGTTGCATCTAAGAAATATATGCCTAACACAAAGACAGAAAGTCTTTTCTTACGTTTTATATTTACTTTTAAATCTGTGGTCCATTTTCTGTTAATTTCTATATGTGGGGTGAGGTATGTATGAATCAGTGTTTTGTTTTGTTTTGTTTTTGTTGTTTTTTTTCCATGTGAGTATCCAGTTGTTACTCCATCATTTTTTGAGACTTTCTTCCTTAATTGCCTTTGTTCTTGCATCCTAGGATAAATGCTTACTTGATCAAGGTATATTATCCTTTTTATACTGCTGGATTTAATTGGCTAAATTTTCTTTCAGAATTTTTTCATCCAAATTAATAAAGGATATTGCTATACAGTTTCCTTTTCTTTCAATTATCTTTGTCTGGTTTTGAGATTAGAGTAATTCTTGCTTCATAGATATGTTGAAATATGTTTACTCCTCTTCCATTTTTTGGAAGACTTTATATAAAGTTGGTATTATTTCTTCATTAAGTGTTTGATAGAATTTTCAGTGATTTCATCTACATCTAAAATTTTATTTGTTGGAAGGCTTTCAACAAAAACTAAATGTCTTTAGTAGACACAGAGTTATTCAGATTATCTACCTTTATTTGAAGAGTATTTTGCATCTTTTAAGTAATCGCTCCATTTTATTTATATTGTTCAATCTATTGGTATGAAGCTGTTCATAATACTCCTTGATAATCCAATATATATCTGGAATCTCTAGTGATATCCCTTTTTTCATTCCTGATATTGGCAATTTAGATATTCTCCCCCATAGATAAAATGCTTAGATGATTCATTCTCAATGGGATGCAATATTGCTAAGAAAGTCAAGAAAGTGGCTCTTGCCAGGGGAAGAGAAGAGTGAAAAAAAAATCTTACTCTTTTTAAGTATAAATCACAGAGATATATATACAGTACAGAAGTAGATATACACTCTATCTGTAGTATTAAAATTTCAATAGAGGAAATTAGGCAATTATTGGGGGGAAAATCCGCTTCAGGGCTAAAAATGAGCAAAAGGTTGAGAAACATTGACCTAGAGGTTTATTAATTTTATTGATCTAAGGAATCAGTTTTTGGTTTTATTGTTTTTCTATTTCACTGGTTTCTGCTTTAATCTTTATTATCTCCTTTTACTTCAGCATATTTCTGGTGTCATTTTTTCTTTTTTACTTAGTTCTTAAAAAGGAAGTTGTGTTCACTGATTTGAAAACGTTCTTCTTTTTTCATTTATGTTTACTACTATAAATTTCCCTTCAAATACTTCTTTAGCTGCATCTCACATATTTTGATATGTTGGCCTGTCACTTGACATTGAGTACACATATGGTCTGTTTTCGGTTTTGCCTTTTGATCCTATATTTATTTAAAAGGTTTTTTTTAAGCTTATTTATTCAAGTAATCTCTATACTCCATGTGGGTCTTGAACTCACAACCCAGAGATCAAGAGTCATACGGTTTTTTGACTGAGCCAACCAGGTGCCCCTGATTCATGAGATATTTAGATGTTTCTATTTAGTCTCCAAACATTTGGGAATTTTCCCAGACACCTTTCTCCTATTCTAAATTTCTAAATTAATTCCATTTTCTAGAAAAAAAAACCTACATTGCATGACTTGAGTCATTTAAAATGTATCAATACTTGCTTTAGGGTGAAGAAAAGGGTCTCTTTTCATAAATTTTCTGTGTATACTTGAAGAAAATGTGTATTCTGCTATTCATAAGTGGAGTGGCCTCCATATGTAGGTCTATACATCCAATATTATGTGAAGTTACTTCATAGAGTTCAAGTTTTCTTTATTCTTACTGATTTTCTGTATACATTCTGCTATTACTGAAACACAGGTGTGAAAATTTCTGACTGTAATTATGGTTTTGGGTATTTCTGTGTGTGATTTTATCAGTTTTTACTTCATGTATTCCGAAGATCCATTATTAGGTACAGAACCGTTTGAGACTATTAAATTTTCTTAATGAATTAAAAGCATAATCATTATAAAATGATCTACTTTATCCCTGGTAATATTTGTTGCACTGAAATATACTTTGCGTGATATAAATATAGTCATTCCAGGGGACTTTTTTTTGCTTAATGCTAGCATCGTATATCTTTACATCCTTTACTTTCAACATAATAACGTCTTTCTATTTAAAGTGGGTTTCTTGTTGGCAGTGGATAGTTGCGCCTTTTTTTTTTTTTTTTTTTAAACAAAATAAGAGAGGTGGGGCGCCTGGGTGGCTCAGTCACTTAAGTGTCCAACTCTTGATTTTGGCTCAGGTCATGATCTCAGGGTCCTGGGATCGAGCCCTGCATCAGGCTCTGCGCTCAGTGCAGAGTCTGCTTGAGTATTCTCTCTCTCCCTCTCCCTCTGTCCCTCCCCCCACTCATGCTCTCTCTCTCTAAAATAAATAAATCTTTAAAAATAAAATAAAAGAGAGAAGAGTCTTTGATGAGAACTCTACTATATTCCATATCTTTTATTTATCTGCATAACACATTTTTGGAGCAAATATGGGATATTTTAATGGGATGGGCCTAGAAGTAGCAAACATTACCTTTGCCTAGCTTATAGTCAGTCACATGACCACCTTAAATGTAAAAAGAGGCTGGAAAATATAGTTTTGCTATGTTTCCAGGGAAAGGAGAAAATAGGTTTTGGTGAAAACATAATCTCTGCCACATTATATCTTGTGGATCACCAAACATTCACTTTACCTTCTTTCAGTGTATAAAAATTTAATGTTCACTCTTTTCCATAGGGAACAGCATAGACAACTGCTTTGAACTAAAAAATCCGAGATCTCTGTACCCTGTGCAATCTTCCCCCATTAGATCTATTTGTAGCTCCATATTGTCTGGCAACCTATGAAATAAAAAGTTAACTTATTTATCTTCTATACATACACGTACACCCCACATGTGGTGGTGGATTGAAATGATAGCTCCACCATGAGAAATAGCAATAATTCCTCCCATTCAAAAAAAGAGAAGAATGGAAAACACACAACATTCACTGGCTCATAGCAATAAAGCCTGGCAAAGCTTGTGCAACTCTTTATTGTGGGCAGAGGGCCTTTATAATTAAACCCTCATTATTCTGAGTTTCCTGTCATGAATTCCTATTCATGAATTTCCTGTCCATTTTTTGCTATGGCCCCTGGATCTCCCTCCTGTGTAAGAGATTATCAACCCTCTGCTTTCATTCCTTTTGTTAAGGTCCCGTCTGCCCTAACCCAGAGTCAATGGTTGGAGAAGACTAAACAAAGGAGCAAATTAACAAGCAGATGGTTCATTAAGGGTCATTGATGTAGCACAAACCATCTCCTCAATTAGTTCACATCCTGAGATGAAAAAATTAGTTGAATTGGAAAGCTGGAATTGTACTCTAAATCCATTCCCAAATTTGGGGCTTTTTTTTTTTTTAAGATTTTATTTATTTATTTGACAGAGAGAGACACAGCGAGAGAGGGAACACAAGCAGAGGGGAGTGGGAGAGGGAGAAGCAGACTCCCCGCTGAGCAGGGAGCCCAGTGCATCCTGGGATCATGACCTGAGCCGAAGGCAGACGCTTAACGACTGAGTCACCCAGGTGCCCCCCAAATTTTGGGCTTTTTATACGCTCTAAAGCACCAGAATGCTTGAGCTTTCATTAGAGAAAAAGTATTTGGAAAAAAAAATAGTGTATCGAATGGATAGTTTTATGACACAGAGCTTTTGCTTTCATGTTCAAAGTGAGCTTCACTATTTGGTTTATTTCTTCTGAAGACACAGGTAACACCACAAAAAAAGCCTCACATAAAAAACATTCTGCAGCCTTCATGGAAAAACCAAGAATACTTAGACTTCCATAATTTCAGCTTTGGACCACGGACAAGGCTCTCAGCCCTTGAATTAGAACCATACAGATCTTACAGCTTCAATCCAACACAAAAAAAACCTGCTCTTGCCAGTCTTTTGGTTTTACTTTAGAAATTGGTGAGTAAACCCTTGAATATAAGAACTTTAAAGGGACATTAGAGATGTTGAATTCCAATCTCCTTATTCTATGTGCAAAGATAATTAATTTCAGAGAGATTCAGTGATTTTCCAAGGGTCATGTAATTAATTAATGGTAGA
This sequence comes from Neomonachus schauinslandi, assembly GCF_002201575.2. NCBI lineage: Eukaryota > Metazoa > Chordata > Mammalia > Carnivora > Phocidae > Neomonachus > Neomonachus schauinslandi. The sequence goes on from NC_058413.1 coordinate 34,731,302, forward strand.
ATTTCCAATTTTAGAGTTCTTTCCAGTAAAATGATTATCCAACACATTTCTACTGCCTGTCTCTTTTAGGTCAGATTATGCCCCCCTCCCAAACTTTTCTGTCATGAAAAAAGAGCTGCTTTTCTCAGCCAGGCAGTATCCTTTCTCATCAAATTGGAAAGAATATAGTCTTAATACCAAGTAGTGGCACAGCTCTAGAAACTCATTATTGCTGTTTTTGTCCTAAATTTTCACATAGAGAAGAGCTGCCATGGTTTGATAGCTGATAAAATGTTTTAATTTGAAGATAGATTTTGATGGCATGCAGATTTTCAACATTGCTGATAATTTTTGAAACTATGCAGGTAATAAGGAGTTATTCAATGTATTATTCATAATATAGTATGTGTGATCAAGCACTGATCTCTCTACTTAAAGTGTCTGGCATACATGCCTAAGTAACATAGCTTGTTTTTAGTGTGTGAAAGTGAGAGATTGACTTCTTTGTCTACTTTTATTTTGTTCTTGGATTCTGTATTTCCCTGTATTATAACCTAATGTCAGATCTGAATTCATCCAATTACTTAAAAATGTGTCCAGTAACAAGAAAAAAATCATAAAAATGAAATGGCAGCATTGTTGTCCTTTCTTATCAATTTTCCATGTAACAAAAACTATATTCTAGCAATCATGCTAACCATATTCTAAGAACTGTTAAAAGCTGTGAATAAAAATATGAACATGAAATGGCTTTTGCCTTCAAAACTCAGAGTACAACATAAAGGAAGTTTGTGCCATAGGAGCAGAGAGCAGGAAATGAAGCCCAACCTGAGTCTTGAAGGAAATGGACACAAATAAAGGGGTGATAAATTAGAAATCATGTTTTATTCTTCTTAGGTTTCTGAATTCTTTTAGATAAACTTCTACCTCCTTTGAGAAGCTCCATATGTATCTATCTCTCACACCCACAAGCTCTGCCTGATCAATATTAAAGATGTACTTTACTTTTTGAAAGCAACTTTATTGAGATATATTGATACACAAAGCACAGTCCATATATAAAGTACACAATTTGATGAGTTTGAACATATACATGCCTCTATGAACTTATCACCACAAGCAAAGTAATAGGCATATGTATCACCCTGAAAAGTTTTCTTGTGTCCTTTTTTTCTTAAGTTTTGTGCTAAGGACCCATAAAATGAGATCTACTCTCTTAACAAATATTTACATACACAACACAGTGTTGTTTTTATAGACACAAGGTTCTGCAGTAGATCTCTATAACTTATTCATCTACATAAGTGAAACTATACTCATTGAATGAACTTTCTATCCTACAATCTAAAGTAAATCTTTGCATTTGAACACTGGATTCATTCCCTATTCAAGGATAAGAACAAGCAATTTTAAATTCATGTCAATATCATGTAGATTCTAATAATGACCAGTGACTGTATCATACTTTCCAGAAATGTGCAAAAGTTGTACTAAATAGTCCTCCCATTTTAACATTAGGTCAGTTCTTAAGGGTTACTCTTCCATCATACAACCATCATTTCTAAATTGCAGAGGATATGAGTTACTCTCTAAGGCATTTATCACAAATGCACTGGCATAAACCCTAGCCCAGTAACAGAATTTATTTTTAAAAGAACAGTCTAGGGGCACGTGGATGGCTCAGTAGGTTAAGCTTCCAACTCGGTTCCTGCCCAGGTCATGATCTTGGGGCTGTGAGATTGAGCCCCTCATGGAGCCCTCTTGGGCTCCCCCCTCAGCACAGAGTTTGCTTGGGATTCTTTCCCTCTTCCTTTCCCTCCCCACCCTCACTCCCCCCGCATGTGCTTGAGCTCTCTCTCCCTCTCTCAAATCAATCAATCAATCAATCAATAAAATCTTTCAAAAGAAGAGAGCAGTCTACCAAGTGATATAATTACCATATATTTTCAGCAGTTTAATTCAAATGTTTACTCACGTACTGTGGATCAGGTGGTAATGTAGGCATTGTAGATATTGCCATGACTAAGACGGTGTTATTTCTTTAAAGAAACTTAGTATCTAATGGGGAATAACACAAAAAATGTACATTATTTAAACACATATGGTAGTAATATATGTATGATGATATGGATTTGCTAAAATGCTGTGGGGAAGGTTTACTCTTTCTAGGGCAATAACAGAGTAATTAACGCAGGAGGAAGAATCTGAATTGGGTCATGAGTGTGTGTTTAATTTCACTAAGTTTATAAAGAACAGAATAGTAGCTCTATCCCAGAGCAAGCCAGGAAAAAGCTTGGAATTCACTTAGTTCTGCTTCTCCATTTTAATAATGATGAAACTAAAGACCAGAGAGGCTATGGAACATAGCCAAGTTTTCATAAAGACTTTAAAATAGAGCCGGATTCGGACCCAGAAGTACTTGTGGATTAATCCTCTTTCTGTTGTATAGTATTATTCCTCAGAATGTGAAGAAAGGATGCTGAATTTTTTTCTTTAAATCTTTCATTAATAACTAGCCACTTCTTGGGACACCTGGGTGGCTCAGTCAGTTAAGCGTCTGCCTTCGGCTCAGGTCATGATCCCTGGGTCCTGGGATCAAGCCCGGCATTGGGCTCCTTGCTCAGTGGGGAGTCTGCTTCTCTCTCTGCCTGCCGCTCCCCCTGCCCATGCTCTCTCTCTCTCTTTCTGACAAATAAATAAAATCTTTTAAAAATTTAAAAAAATAACTAACCATTTCCTTATTAACAAAACCTGCACTTTTTTTTCCCTCTGTGTCCACCCCTACTGTAGTTACAGGAGCTAACTGTGGATAACTCCTAGAGGTAACTCCTAGACTGGAGGTAACTCTTGACAACTGTAAATTCTTTTACCTTTTTAGCAATTACTTCCAGAAGAAACATCTGATACAATTCTTCCCGATGTGATGTGACAGAAGACCTCTGGGAGTGGCTTTTTGGTAAATCTTTTATCCCTGATAAAGAGAGAATTATGATATATCAAACAGGATTCCATCAGAGAAACAGAACAGTAAGATATGTCTATGAGATTTGATGGCAAAGCATCAATTTGCACATTTTGAGGGCTGCCTAGGCAAGTCCAGAATCCACAGGGCAGGCTCTCAGGAAGGTAGGCTGGAACCTCTCAGGCAGTAGCTGATATTGCAGTCCACAGCTGGAATTTCTTCCTTAGGGAATCTTCAGGTCTGTTCTTAAGGCCTTTCAGTGGATTTGATGAGTCCCACTCAGAATATCCAGGATAATGTCCTTTACATAAAATTAACTGACTGTAGATGTTAATTGCATTTACAAAATACCTTCACAGAAACACATAGATGACTGTTTGAAAAACTCTATACTATATAGCCTAGTCAAACTGACACATAAAATTATCATCCACAGCGGAAGAAAGGCCTTCTTTTTCTGAGGAAATTCTTTCTGAAATGCCTGGAAATTTGCCAGTCATCTTGTAACTGTGGGTCAGATTAAACTGAAGATATCAGAGAAGAAAGATGAAAAATCCTGGATCCTTATAACATTGTTAGGCCACTGATTTAACTAACCCTGGAGCCACTTCTGTAAGATGATAAATCTTTTCTGTTTAAACCAAGTGAGTCAGAATTTTGTGTTGCTTGCAGCTAAGAGCATCCTGTTATACTTCATTCTGTATCATCCAGTAGTAACAATCTCAAAAACAGGCATTAAAATAGGAATACTTGTAAAATTACAAAGTTCTTATACTTAATGGTTTTTTTCTTTCTCTTCCTTCCCACCCCTCATGAACATTACCCACAACTATGCCAGGGAAATGAATGTGACCTCTGCCTAATTCTAAAGTACACCTAACTTTCTGATCCTAATTGGTTTAATTATAGAATACCAGCATGCTTTACAGTAAGTTGGCGTGATTAATGAATGATGATTTGAGGTCCCTCATTAAATACAATATTCACATTTGGGGATACCTTAATTAGCTAAATCCAAAGGCCCACCTATCAGCATGTGGGCTGATTTTGAAGTTAAAGTAAACGTAAAGTAGGGTGTGCAATAGAAGTGAATGTGGTAAGAGTGAGTGCCTGCCTGCTGGGAATAACCCAATTTTCACTGCTGGTAATGGTTTTTCCCTAAAGAAAAAGAGAAATCTGATGGACATGAGAAAACTGGTAGATATAGCCCTGAGAGTAAGCAGGAAGAATGATGTAGGATCAAGGATGACTCAAATATATATGTAGATCTACACATAGTTTATCAGTGGAGGCATATGTCCTCCCAGCATGAATCCAGGCTGACAGAAGAGTTATTGGAAAGAATTATACAAAGTTATTAGCAGTGGTTGTCTCTGGATGTATGGAATTTGGGATCACTTTTTATCTTGTTTCTTTTCATTACTTCATATTTTTCTTTTATTGCTATTATAATGAGTAAATGTGAATGAAATTAAAATCATGTTAGTGAAATTACAATTAGTGTGGTGGTGATTTCTCAAACACTTCAATAGATCGCTATTTGTTAATAGCCCAGATACTGAGATCAGATGGCTCTTGATAATAGTCCTGGGTCTACTATCTCTTAACTTGGTAACTGTGCTAGTTATGTCTCTGTGTAGTTTTGTTGTTTATAAAATGGGATAATCATGGTACTATGCTCATATTGTTATAGTGAGATAGGGAGATAAAGCACATAACCTATACAGTAAAGGTCCAATAAATAATAGATATTTTGTCACTGCTTTTTTAATTGAGAAATAATTGACATAAAACATTGTGTAAGTTTAAGGTATACAAACCACTGATTTGATACATATATATATTCCAAGATGATTACCACCCTAATGTTAGCTAACCATCTATCATATCACATAATTATCTGATTTTATAATGAGAACATTTCAGATCTATTTTCTTACCAACTTTGAAGTATATAATATCATATTGTTGACTATAATCACTATGCTGTTCATTAAATCTCCAGATTTTATTCATATTCTAACTACAAGTTTGACATCTTGGCCAGTATCTTCCCAAGTTCCTTACTCCCCAGACACGTGTAACCACATTTCTACTCTCTGTTTCTATAGGTTAAGTTTTTTTAGATTCCACATAAGTGATATCTTACAGTATTTGTCTTTATCTGTCTGACTTATCTCACTTAGCATGATACCTTCAAGGTTCATTCTTATTGTCATAAATGGCAAGATTTCCTTCTTTCTCATAGTTGAAAAAATATGGTCCATTATATATTTTTATCTATAGATATGTATTGAAATCTATCCATCTATTGACTGAGAGATACATACTGATATATATATATATCACATCATCTTTATCCATTTATCTTTTTTTAAAAAAATTTTTATTTATTTATTTGTTTGTTTGTTTGTTTGTTTATAGAGAGCAGGGGGAAGGAGAGAAGGTCAAGCAGACTCCCTGCTAATCCTGAAGCCCTCAATGCAGGGCTTGATCTCACAACCTGAGATCATGACCTGAGTCAAAATCAAGGTTGGACACTTAACTGACTGAGCCACCCAGGGGTCCCTATCCATTTATCTTTTTATGATCACTTAGGTTGTTTCCATATCTACCTTAGCTATTGTGGGTAATGCTGCCATAAACATGGGAGTGCAGATAGCTTTTCAATATCTTATTTTCACTTCCTTTGGATATATACCCAGAAGTGGAATGGTGGGTTCATATGATAGTTCTATTTCTGACTTTTTGAGAGTTCTCTAAACTGTTTTCCATAGTGGCTGAACCAATTTACATTCCCACCAATAGTACACTAGGGTTTTCTTTTCTCCATGTCCATGCCAACATGTATGTCTTCTCTTCTTGATGACAGCCATTCCAACAGATGTAAGGTGATAGCTCATTGTGGTTTTGATTTGCATTTCCCCGATGATTAGTGATATTGAACATCTTGTCACTATTGTTGATGTTCCTGTGTCATGAATGAAGTCAAGGAAGAATAATTAGTATCACTTTTGTAAAACAAACAAACAACATACACATGCATATATACACACATGATTAAAACCAAACCTTTTAGGCACTGGAGTAGAATATTAATGCAGCAGCATTCTAAGGGCACCAAAGACTCTTAAAACACCTGGCATCTTTTCTCTACTTGATGTATAACTCTAATTACTATCATAAACCTAATCATGGGGCCCCAGTTTCAGTGATTGGAATCTATATCAAGAAACCTTTCATTTCTGGGCTTTAGCTTATCAATTCTTATTAACAGGCTAGGCGGTAAGTATCTCAGATACTTTGAGCATCTAAAGTCTTTGTGTCTACGTGTTTGCCCAGTTGGGAAAAAAAAAGAGCAACAACTCAAAAGATAGATGATTTAAAGGTGAGAATCAATAAATCTGTAAATATTTATTGAGCAGATGCCATGTAGGAAATATAGGAAATATACATATACAGATAACTTTATATATTAAAGGAGAGAATGCATATCTCAATATTCCCTCTCCTACCCAGATACTATAAAACTGTTCACAGACACACACACACACACACACACACACACTATAGCCTATAGGCAGAGGCACTGTGACTGGAAGGATAAATGCCAGCACAGGAATTTTAGATCTCTTCACAAAATGACATATTTTGTGAAGTTGGTTTTTTTTGGGGGGGGGGCGGATGTGGCAGAGTTTCCACTGTCATAGAGAAAACAGAATTGTGTTTATGTTCCATAGTCTATGTACTGATTTTGAGATACCTGGAATAGGATATAAACCTGGTAAAGCTATAGAACTTCAAGTGATTTGGCTTTTGGGGGGGGGCCTGTTTTGTTGTTGTTGTTTTGTTTATGTCATGGGTACAGTGATGGCCAACTCTCAAGTCTGTGAGGCTGAAATAAAAGAATATAAAAGATCCCTTAACATGCAGTGGAGCATCTGGGAGGCAGTAAAAACTGTTGACTTTCTTCCCCGTCTCATTTAATCACATGACTTCACAGATTGTGTGTACGTATCCACATACACAGTATATGTGCACACACATATGCACAGACATACAGGGTTTTTGCTTTTGTTCTTTTTTATTATACTTTTAGGGCTTTTGTGTATGGTTATTTAACAACTTTCCAAACAAAGCCCTTATAGATCTTAGGAATACCAAAGTGAGAAATAAAGAGGAGATGGTGAGTTCATAGCACATAGATTTGATTGAAAGATATGAATCTTCTAATTTTTGTGGTCAAAATTGCTGAATATTGCTGTCATATATGCTTCTACCTGATATATGATATAGCCTCGGAGACCTGGGTTTTGAGAAAACTGAGTTAGAGAAAGGAAATGCTCTTCTCTGTGAAGAATGAACAAGTTCTAGATAGACACAGTTGGGGAGGAAGTTGTAGGGATCAGAATGAAGTTCTAGCCACAGCAAGCCTATTTAGAGTAGATCAAGCCAAATACAGCCTGCCAGGTGTTCTCAGTGACAGAGACAAAACTCTGTTTTGTCTAACAAATTAAAATTTTGTCTAACAATAACAAATTTCAAAATATGTTAACTCAGCTAACATATTCAAATTTTAAGGGAGGAAATGACTTGGTCTTTATTGGTAGCTGCTTTAATTACTTGCATTCATTATAGCCTGCTTGTGATCAAGTCTCTGGGTATTTTGAGGACAGTAAAAAGTCACTGTGATTCTTTTCTTCATGAATAATCTTTATCTTACTAGGACATGTATTTTATAAAGAAATTCTCATTACAGCCCAGTGCTTCATTCCAATCAAATTGTCCACTGTAATTTCCAGAAAATAAGGTGTGCTCAAGCATCAACATAGAGTTGTTTGCCGGATGCCTTATGTTGCCAACAGAATCACACCAAATGGCTTTTGTTTGGTGCAAATCTAAATTACTGGATGCATTAAGTGCAAATGATGACAAGCATAAAAACCATGTCTGATTCTTGTAGCTAATGAGGAATGCTGTCAGAAGAAGCAGTGTTTCCATGTTGAGACTCGGCTGTGCTAGAGTAGATATAACAAAGGCTTTACCCTAGGAAAATCTACTGCTACAGCTTGTCTGCTGCTTATTAGCTCTTGACCTTCGACAGTTATCTTAATTCCTTCATGCCTCAATTTCCTCATCTACAAAATGGATACAATAACTGAATATATAGTGAATGAGTTCATTTTTTCTACACTATGACAATATTCCTAATAGTGTTGATAAATGGTAAAGCAAGGTCCCTATGCATGTTTTGGTTCAACAAAGAGCTTTTAGGTGGTTACCAATTGTCAGACACTGGATCCACCTCTGGGATCCACAGATGAATGTAGCAGGGTCACTACTCTCAAAAATCTTCATAGTTTAGTGAGGAAAACAGTAAGACATAATTTCCCTTCAATGTGATGAGGACTGGGGCAATACATAAAATTTATTGAGCCTTTTTTATGTTTTCAGGTCCTCTGCGAAAGACTTTTATTTGCATAATATCATGCAATCTTCACATTCGGTGAGTTAATTATCATTTTAAACTTCATTTTGGAGGTGAAAAGAGAGTTTCTTAGAAAGGGTAAGGTAATTTTCAGAAGTGGAAGAGAAGGGATTTGAATCCCTATGCATTTATCTCCAAAGCCCCAGTCTTAACCACTGTACCATAGTGCTAGGATAGAAGGATGAGCAGTCTGCTAATGCAAAGGTAACTTACCTAACACATCCTTGAGGTTGGGACTCTCTAGAATATATTAATAAAGAATATAACTGAGTTTCATATTACAGAATGAGTATAGGCCACTTACAATAAAAAATGGAAATTTATAGTCACAGGCAAAGGATTTAGTAAAATCTCAGAACTTTGAAATAGTATGGTGTTTTTTAGGAATCACAATAATTTTTTTTTGTTACTGGAGCATTCTTTGTGAAAGAGGAGTAGCTGGTGATAAAGGGGAAGAGAAGCAGGGCCTACACCAAGGCAGCCCCTGTAAACTGTGCTACAGAATTTATCTTTGCCCAAAAGATGATGAGAGATCACTGAAGTGTTATAAACTAGGGAATGATATGGTCAGATTTTCCTTTTAAATATGGCATCCCCTAGGGGCAGAGAGTCAAAAAGGACTCACAATAGTTTATGTAACAGACAATTAAGGTCTTAAACTTAGGCCATGGAAGTAAGAATGATGGGTCTAGAGGAAATATGAGAAATATTAAAGATGTAAGATTAACAGGGCTTTGTGACTGGGTGGATATAGGGAAATGCTATCTACCAGTCTCAGATTTCTTGCTTGAGTGATATAGACAAGTTCATTGGGATATCATTTATCGAGATATGAATATACAGGGTAGTTACTACCACTATGATCATTGTTATTGAGAGACCAAATTCAATAGCAAATGAGTAGACAACATAGCCTGCTTAAGAAATGCTAAATCCAATACAGAAAGATCAAATATATTTGTTAATTCCCATTCATCCATATATCCAAATTTAAAAATATTTAGTACCTACAAAGTTTCAGAAAATGAGGGTTCAATGTGATAAATGCTGTTTTTAGTAAGCGTACAGTTCCTAGAGCCTGTATAATGAGCTTTGTACCTCACTTTTGATATGTAGCACGTTCGATTTTGACTTATTCAATGTTATTTGTATAACATTATCTTGTTTTTCCTACTGGATATTGAATTTCTTAAGATCAATAATTTCTTTTTGTCTAGCAAGGATTTTAACTTTTGGAATAGAACTATTTCCAAGTAATTTTTCCTTTGGATTGATTTAAATGGGAATATCATCCAGATGAAGCATTAAACTTTTTTATGGATTATTGAATATTCTTGAATATTTAGTTTTGTTGTGTATTTTGGGTTAAAAAAACACTCGAATTTTTTTAAAAGTATCATAAATATCTCAGTTACTTTGCAATCATCAGCCAGCTTGTCATTTTAGAGAAAAAAAAATCAACTAGTGTCCTTAATACCATCTATTCCATCAGCCTTATTCTTTATCAGTTAACCTTATTCCTGCTAGAACTCTCCAAACTGATGTCAATAAGTGAGGAAATCCTGCTGGGTGGAGTGGAAGCCCTGGGCTTATAACAACCACAGAAAATAATTATTCTTATTCCTTCCTATAAATGGATAGAATCAGGGAATTTAAATAGTAGATGCTAGATCAATAAGTAGCCAAACAGAAAATAAAGCAGTGATCTTTAATCAATTATCCATTAAGACTTTCACATCTTTTCTTTTTCATTTCTTCTACCAACTGTAGGAGATAAATGGGTCAAATGCCATTATCATCACTTTAACAATTAGAAAATTGCAGCTTAAAGGGCATCAGTACTCCAGTATTGTTTCTGATGTGTCAATATAGTATCCTTTTGTTTTGTAGAAATTACCTTTCAGTGAAGATGGAATTTTTCAGTACTTGTGCTCAACTACAATAATCATTTCCTATTTTTCGTCTAACCAATCAGATTAGATTGCAACATTAATTATACTAGGTATTAACTATTTATATACTCTCTTACAAGTAAACACACCCTAGGAAACGTTAAGTCACTAGCTTTTCTTTTTGACATCTTTTTTCTTCCTCTATGCTATACCTGAGTATTCTAGAGCCCACTTCTTAGCAACTGAGAAAGTTTTATTTTTCCATCCATAGATCTCATTCTCATTTGGCAATATCAGCTATTGAACTAAGTGCTAAAATGTGTAAAAAATCTCAAGCGGCAAAATATCTAGGGAGTAAAAACAACATGTTCATAAAGAAAAATGCACACACGCTCAATGTACTAGGTGCAATTCATGAAATAAACATAGATGCTAAGGAAGCAGGAATGAGTGACCATTAACTTTGTCAGGAAGATAAATGTTTTGTTGGAGACAATTGTCAATTATGTTATTTGAACGCTCACTTTGAATTCAGAATTTTGGCTGGCTCAGATTAGAAAAGACTTGGTTTCAAGATATTAATCAGAAGAGGCAACCTGGAAGCTGTGTACCATTTACTGTCTCACATAATTCTCAGTTAACAAGTCAATCACACAGCCAGTCAATTTAACGATGAAACGGCTGTGAGCCAACAGAAAAGATGTTATGCACTACCTTGTTCCAGAACATTAGTCACTTTACTACTTTTGCCTGCTGTTTACTCCTAAATATGACTTGAAAGTGAGACTTTGTTTGGGTATATTCTTTAACTAAACAGTTCAAGGTGATAGAAGTCACCTTATGCCATTTCTGAAACAGTACATGTTCTGCTTAGTGCTCTCTGAAGAGATGGGGGAAAAAAAGACTAATGTTGTTTTCAGGTATTCTGTGTCAGAACTAGGCTCCTTTTGCTAATTAGGGTCCTGGACCATTTAAAAACAGCTTATGTTTTATTGGCGTAACAGTGCATCATCCCTATCAGTACTTTCATATCCTACTAAAGAAGGATGGGACTTAGACATATCACTTGTGTGCAAATCATGTTTTCATAAACACATTTACAATTTCATACTATTTATGGTATACGTGGGTGCATATCAGGCAGTTATCAGAGAATAGGTGGGCTGAACACTGGTTTATCTTTAAGTGAAGCAACTTTGATAAACAACTCATTATATTTTAGCAAATTAGCCTGGTGCACTAAGCAACAATGATTAAAAGTTTAAATTTAGGGGGGCCTGGGTGGCTCAGTCGGTTAAATGACTGCTTTCGGCTCAGGTCATGATCCCGGAGTCCTGGGATGCAGCCCCGCTTCTCCCTCTTCGTCTGCTTCCTGCTCTCCCTGTTTGTGCTCTCTCTCTCTCTTTCAAATAAATAAATAAAATCTTAAGAGAATTAAATTTAAAAATATATTTATTTACAGATTGTTTATTTTGCCCACAATAAATACTAATAATTAATACATAATTTATAAATTACACATATCAAGGGAGGAGTGTGCAGGTTAACAGATGATTCCATAGGAAAAGTAATGAGCTGAAATTAGCATGAGCTAATGGGTCAGATTACATGGATTTGGATTCTCATACTTTCATTTACTTGCTGTAAGTGTACTTGTAAAGTCTTGTTGACCCTAGTTTGTAGAAGAGGTTAATGGCTAAAATCCCAAGTCATTAGGCTGTGTGGGATTTAATAAGAGAAGGTATGTATAATATGTGCACATAGGAGATATTCAATATGTAACATTCAGGAATCTTAAAGTAGTGATGAAATTAAAATATGCTATTGAGAGTATAATGCTGGGTCAGTCAGAGGAAGACAAATACCATATGATCTCACTCATATGTGGAATTTAAGAAACAAAATAAATAAGCAAAAGGAAAAAAAAGAGAGACAACCCAAGAAATAGACTCTTAACTCTAGAGAACAAACTGATGGTTACCAGAGGGGAGGTGAGTGGGGAGAATGGGGAAAAGAGGGGTTGGGGATTAAACAGTACACTTATCATGATGAAAAAAATAAAATAAAATAAAGTAAAATGAAAAAAAAGATTAAAAAAAACCTTACCCCCAATATAAAATAAAATGAAATAAAATATGTTATTGAGAAAATAAATTTGTCTATTTATTTATTCCACAACTCTGGAAGAAGGTATGAACAGATTGGGATTGGGTTGTTCAGTATCTTTATTAATTATTTATTTATTTTTTAAACAATAATATCTAATATAAAGTTTCAGGAAAACGAAAACTTGAGTGCTGTTTGTGGGAATGTAAATGTACAAATATTTTGAAGACAAATTAAGTAATATGTATTCAAAAGGCTAAAAATTCAGAAGCATCCCCTACATCATTCCAGATTCCTGGTAGATAACGGCAGTATCCACTCTAGCTAATTTGAGCCAAGGAAGATTCATTAAAGAGTATTCATTTATAAAATCTTAGGAAGGATTGAGGAATTTCGGATACCACGAACCTTGATACAACCAAGTTAGAAAACACATCCAAGAACACTGAAGAACAATACACATGAAAAACTACTGCTGAGACTGCATATCACGTAGTAACCAGGGTGCTGGGGGACTGTCACCAACACCTCTGCCACAGACGCTCCAAAAGAACTAAACACGACTACCTCTATGCGTGGAGGACCAAACTCCTTGCCGTGGCCTTGAACCCTGGAGTCTAGTAAATGTAGTTTTTCAAGTACCATAGTGCAGAAGGGAATCTAGAAGGGAGTCAGAGTCAGTATTTAATGAGCCAATCTGCAGTATCTTCCTCATTATTTGTAATTCTCTTTTGTACCCTGAAAGAGAAAAAATAAAGGAATTATACAAAAGTGCAAGTAAAAATCTTTATTATACCATGGTGAAAACTTTCGAAATAATATAAACAAACAACAGTAAGTATCATTAAATAAGTTATATTTCATTTCTTTTTTTTTTAAGATTTTGTTTATTTATTTGAGAGAGAGAGAATGAGAGACAGAGAGCACGAGAGGGAAGAGGGTCAGAGCGAGAAGCAGACCCCCTGCTGAGCAGGGAGCCCGATGCGGGACTCGATCCGGGGACTCCAGGATCATGACCTGAGCCGAAGGCAGTCGCTTAACCGACTGAGCCACCCAGGCGCCCCAGTTATATTTCATTTCATACAAGGAAGTAATATTTAGCCAATTGAAATGCTGTTAGCGAAGGTCATTTAATGGCACGTGTGCATGGGTATGTGTAACTAATGTGAACGGCTTTGGCTGCTTTGGTAAAACAAAACAAAACAAAACAAAACCCAATAGTACCAGAAGTAGCAGAACTAGTTTAAAATTTTTAAAAAATATGAGTGAGGGAATGTTGGAATCCACAGCCCCCTCTGTGAAGGGAGGGAGTGAGGGCATAACCCTATGGTCCCTGCAAAGGGGCAGATGAGATGGCGACTAGCTGACCTGCCACATGACAGTGACCGTCTCTCCACGTCTATGAGCAAAGTACGGTCAGCAACTTTGCCATTGCTGTATCTCTTTCAGCGTGTAACACATTCGGTACAGAAATTGTACTGAACTTCAGAAATAGTTTTTGAACTGTTTCTGAACATTTCAGAATGTAGTTTGAGAAATAGGAACAGCCACCTTATTTCTTCGATACCTACTTATTAAGGGCCTATTATTTGTTAGAATTGGGAAAATAAATAAAGCCCGGAATACCTTCAATAAACTTTCACAATCTGGTGTACAAGACAGATGTAACAAATGATTGCAAACACGTGTTAGGATTCTTCCACTATCTACCTAAGTTAAAGGAGTAGGGACAAAAGAGGGAGTAAGCAGTTAACCATGTTGCAGAGGGGGAAGGTGGTAACAAAGGTTTACAAAAAGGAAATAAACAAGTTTGACTTAAAGTGTAAGGCTTAGCCAAAATATAATAGTAATAACTGATGCTTTGGGTTTCTTAATATGTGTTAAACACTTTGTATAAATGATCACATCGGATCACATCACATCCTATGATATAGGTATTATTATTATTTTGAAGAGGGGGCACTGAGGAACAGAGAAGTTCAGAACTTTGCCCAAAGACAGCTAGTTCAATAGGGGAGAGGAATTTGCTCTTTGCTAAAGCCCTTGTTTAACCACCATCGTACTGTTGCTCCTATCAAAGGAGGGAAGAGCATCTCTGGCAGAAGTCACATGTACAAAAGCCAGAGGTAAAATAGCACTGTGCTTTTGGAGAATTATAAGTAACTCAGCATGGCTGGAACGAAGGCTGAATTTGGGAGTGGTAGGGTTAAAGGGTCCAATGGGGGCGCCTGGGTGGCTCAGTTGGTTCGGCGACTGCCTTCGGCTCAGGTCATGATCCTGGAGTCCCGGGATCGAGTCCCGCATCGGGATCCCTGCTCGGCAGGGAGTCTGCTTCTCCCTCTGACCCTCCCCCCTCTCATGCTCTATCTCATTCTCTCTGTCAAATAAATAAATAAAATCTTTAAAAAAATAAATAAATAAATAAAGGGTCCAATGGAAGCATCAGGAATCAGGCAAAAAGGCATGAATGTAAAGGATGAAATGGAGAAATGTAAGACAGTAGGTTAGGTAATCAGTGGGAGAAGACCACAGTAATCAAGGTACTAGCATGCTGGCAGACTGATTTAAGCAAATAGTAAGTATACAGAGGCAGCTAGTGCTGAGCAAGGGAGTGGTGACAGAGGGCCGACAGAGTCTGGAAGTCCGTTGGATGTGGTGAATGAAGAAGAACGCTAGAACGACTTACAGATTTATAACTGAGGCCAAACTGGTAGTTGCTAATGCAGTATGCCAGGAACCAGGGAAGAGTTGCTTTCTCAGAAATTAGAATTCTTCAGTCTGCTGTCTTTGACAGTTTCATGTGCATCTTTTAGTTATGTCTATGCCTGGTGAACCGTTGTGAAAGCAGTAACTATTCATCAGAAATTTATTCAAGGCAGGTAAGCCTCTCTCCTTCAACCTTCATGTAACTATACAATGGTGTCCTGTGTACAAGCAAGAAAGGATCTCCCTTCATCCCTCCCCAGTACTCATAAAGTCCCTGAAAGAATCCAGTTTCACGGATTTCCTTTTCAGCCTCTGGGTCAGAAATTCCAGCAAGCTGCTTTGAAAACATTTGGCACTTTTTTTCTAAGACATTCAAATTGCTTCATAGACATTATCTCACCAATAGCCATTTCATCCTGGTGAGGTAGGCCAAAGAACAATTTATTCCTATCTTTAAAGGGTAAAGAGAGGTTAAATGACTCATCTGGGGAGCTGGAAATAGCTCAGTCTCCAGAATCAGCTCTGTGTGTACGAGTGACTGCCAAATGACTTCATAAATGGGTGTGAGTTAAAGGTTCTTGATATTTCACAAGACGTGAGTTGTTGGAGTCATCATTTCCTGGTAAATAAAGAGCTCAGAAATGGAAGAGGAATTGAAGACGTTTTCTGAAGATAGGCAGGTTTTTCTATTTCTGTGTCAGCTTTCCTTTGACCCATGGATTCTGTAAACAAGAATCATAAGGGATTTTCAGTATCAATGGAATATCCACAGCACATGGACAAACATGTTTACTGTGTTTTTTTTTTAAAGATTTTATTTATTTATTTGAGAGAGAGAATGAGATAGAGAGCATGAGAGGGGGGAGGGTCAGAGAGAGAGGCAGACTCCCTGCTGAGCAGGGAGCCCAGTGTGGGACTCGATCCCGGGACTCCAGGATCACGACCTGAGCCGAAGGCAGTCGCTTAACCAACTGAGCCACCCAGGCGCCCTGTTTACTGTGTTTAAAGTACTTTTATATTATATATCACCCATACTGCTACTAGTCTTCATTATAGAAGATGGAGTAGTGCAGATGATATTTAATATCTAATCATTTTATATAATCCGGATTTTTCTGCCATTCAAAAACATCATAAGAACTGGTTCTATTCCTATATTCTTTATTATACCTTGGCAAAATCTTGGATGAAAACTATAGCCCCGCATTCCTAATGGCAGAACCCCTCCATTTTGGGGAAGGACAGCAAATGGTCACTTTCTCTTCCTTGAAATAATGCATATATTTTTTTAATCTGGCTTTCAGGATTCCTCAATCACTTGATTTTCTTTGAATACTTCTGGTCATTCTGTGCCAAGCCTTCGCTCTCACACTCCTCCTCTCCTCTCAGTGTGCTCAGTGCCTACATGATCCCATGTAGTTTCTTCTTTACACTGTGCATATTTATTTATTTATTTATTTATTTTCTATTTCCTTACTGAGTTATAAGTTTTATGAGGATAAAGAAATTAACTCTTCTGTACTATGCCCTATGCATAGCATGCATATGGTCATGACTCAATAAATATTCAGTAAATGAAGAAAAATTTTATGATTACTAGAATAGCCTAAAATTTTACAGTACCTATTGACCTTAATTTCAGCCAGCTCACCATGAAAAGTGTCTGCTACCTGTTACAAACCTACCAGAAGTCTTGTGTCTATTTTACCTATTAAATTGAGCCACATGAAATTACCAATAATTGACTCATTTTGAACTATGAAAACATTAATTTCACATGATTCATCCAGGGAAAAAAGGCACAGCAATCTAGATGAATATACTATGAATAAAATTGTTCTGTTTTTTCCTGAATAATAATCGCTTCCACCTTTGACTTCCTGAGGTTTACAAATATAATTCTCCAATTATAAAATCTACAAACCAAATGGATACCTGTTACTTACATTAAAAAAATAAAATAAAAAAGCATGACAATTACCCAGAACCCAACCATAGCGATATAGACCCAAACATAGTAATGTAGCCCTAGCTTTGCAGTTACAGCTAGGTTTCCAGTAAAGTTTTATGCAGGAAAGCTAATACAGTTGGTAGCTGAAATGTGTGTCCTGTGGAAGGTTGACAACTACGTAGTTGAAGAATGGTGATGTTTAGTATCTGGTTGAGTGGCAGCAATGGTGGAAATCAACTTATGTGCTAAAGTGGCTAGTTAATGGGTGGGCTAGGGCAACTGATGCCTGCAACACTCAGTATACAGTGATGCTATACTTCATACTGAAGTCAAACAACGCTTGTGTGGTATGAACCTCTTTAACCTCAATTTTATCATTATGATAAGGAAATATATCTACAAGAATAGTTATCGTGAGTATTGGAATTTTTCTTTTTTTTTTAGAGAAAGAGCGCATGTGAGTTGGGTGGGGGGAGAGGGAATCTTTTTTAAGATTATTTATTTATTTATTCATGAGAGACAGAGAGAGAGAGAGAGAGAGGCAGAGGGAGAGGGAGAAGCAGGCTCCCCACAGAGCAGGGAGCCCGATGAGGGACACAATCCCAGGACCCTGGGATCATGACCTGAGCCGAAGGCTGATGCTTACCAGACTGAGCAACCCAGGCGCCCAGGAGAGAGAACCTTAAGCAGGCTCCACATCCAGTGTGGAGCCGATGCAGGGCTCAATCTCATAACCTTGATATTATGACCTGAACCAAAACCAAAAGTCGGACGCTTAACTGACCAGGCACCCCATTAGTATTGGAATTTTTCAAACTTCACAATCAAGTTGATTGCCCATCTCTTTAGAAGCACTATTTACAGACCTCAGAGATAGGAGCCAAACATTTACTTAGAAATTTATCTTGTCTATTTAAGAAACATGTGTTTGAGCTCAAGGATATGCCAACAGTAACAATATGGATCTCTTTGGTTCTCCTGAAGTAACTTTAATAATTTGAAATTCAAGATGATCGTATATGAGAAAGTGCTTTGGAAACTATAAATGGCCATAAAATATGTTGTTGCTTTATTTCTATTACTCTCATGATAACTTCTGTTTTAAGTGTTCTTAGCTGATTTAATAATGAAGTAGCCCAGATTCCAGCAATATCATCCCCCTAAGTGTTTCTGGAGAGACATGTGTTCCATTTGATGAATATACTTTTATTTCACTTCTGACCTCATTCACCGTTTGAATGCAACCTCTGGTTGTGATGGGCCATAATGAGAGCTGCCCTGGTGTGAAGTATCCAGATCATTTCTTTCCCTTTTTTACTCTTTGTTGTTTCGATGGATCCTAGATACCACTGTATGAATCTCAAAATATTTAGCCATCTTTTAAATGCCTCTTTTTCTCCTTTCCCTCTTAACTGGGCACTTCTCTACCACCAAATAATTCATGCATTATTCCATGGAGATCTGCACAAGGATCTCTTCTGAACAAGAAAGCTATGTTTCTTAGAATGCCTTCTCTAACAGGTAGACCAAGTCTTTCTTGGGTTGGGTGTTCCTTTCAAGATCAGTGTCTTCTGGGGAGCCTCAGTACACACTCATGTAGATTTGTTTGACTTGACCCACCACTTTTCTAGAGGTAGTTGATCCCTAGGACTTAAACAGCTGAGGATCCATGCAAATACAAATAAAAAACTCAGAGAGATAATTGTATTTTATAGATATATATATAAAACTTTACATTATAACTCACTTGTGGGTTGAGGTTACTTGGTCTGCCTTCCATCATGGTTTTCATTCACATTGTGGCATTTTCATAATGTATGGCATATTAAACTCATGCCTGAGAGCTACCAGTTTATGAAAAGTGATTTGAACTTTATACCAGACCACTGTAACCCTGATTAAAATATTCAAAAACATTAATTCAAAGACTTTGAGAAGGGAGGGAAATTGGTGGAGCCAGCATCAGCCTCAGCTGGTCAGAGGCAAGGGTTTCATTTTTGATCCTGCGTCTTGATTCAGGAATAAATTAAATAAATTATAAATAAATTTAAATTTATATTAATTTATTCAGGATTAAAATAAATTATTTTATCACTTTTAGAAATCAGCAACATTTCTCAGCTTCAGTCTGCTCACCTAATAAACAAGCATAACCCTCCATGCATAATCTTCTCACAGGGATAACAGGTAGAAAATAAAGAATTGGAAGTTCTCTGTTGAAGGGAGGTGAGATAATGATACTAATGCATTGGTATTGGTATACCAATATATTGACTAGTGTTAAAATATCATTATATTATTTAATAATAGACATTTTATTAGGTAATCATAATTAATATAATGGTTATAATAAAATATATATTTTAGATGCAGGTTGCTGGAAAACTTTAGTCTCAGAAAATAGAGCAAGTGTATTAAAGGCTAAGAAGAGAATAGATAGAATAAGGAAGGTGTGGTGTGATCCGATTGGGTGGGGGCCAGCACAGCAGCCCTGTGAAAGAATTCTCCCAAGACTGAACAAAGGAGATAGGGGTTTACTGAATACACTGCAGGGGAGTAGCAGGTAGGACAGCAGTGGGCAAGCAGAGACTGTCCACCAGGAGGTGGTGGTGAGGGGCTATAGTTACAGGGTGGAGTGAGGAGGTATGGGAACAGATTTTCCCTTTTTGGAAACTGTGCCTGGTTATAAGTAACGCATTGGCTAGTTAGGGCCTATGGCCATTTTGAGGTGGGTCTTTCTCTCTCTCTCTCTCTTTTTTTTTTAAAGATTTTATTTATTTATTTGAGAGAGATACAGCAACACAAGCAGGGGGAGTGGCAGGGATGGCAGGCGAGGGAGAAGCAGGCTTCCCCCTGAGCAGGGAGTCTGATGTGGGACTCAATCCTAGGCCCCTGGAGTCATGACCTGAGCCAAAGGCAGATGCTTAACCAACTGAGCCACCCAGGTGCCCCTTGAGGTGGGTCTCTTTATGACCCTGTTTTCATTCAGTTTGGTTGTCATTGTGGACCCTTTTGCATTGCTCAAGTTTCCTTTGCTCAAGCCTGTTGCCAGAAGTATAGAAGGGAATGATAAGAATGTACTTAACAGGAAATTGCTCACATGTTCTGATTCCCACTGCCTTAACTCTTGCCAGACAAATCTATGTCCTCTTTCTACATTTCTGCACTTTGAGTCCTTATGAACATATTACTACTTATATAGACCTAATTTTCCTCATTTATAAAATATAGGCAATAGGATTAGATCTTAGAACACTAAAGTATTACTAAGAAAGTCTAGTCTTATAAGATGTTTGGGAGATAAAAGGAGTATTTGTTAAGTCTTTTGGGAAACACTCATAATATGCCCCTATCCAGAAACTACACAGTATATTTTTACATTCACATACCAATAGAACTGAGAAGACCTGGGGGCACTTGGGTGGCTAAATTGGTTAAGTGCCCCACTCTTGATTTCAACTCAGGTCACGATCTCAGGGTCTTGGGATCCAGCCCCCCCCCCCCCCGCCCCACACACACACCACCACCACCCCATTGAGCTCTGTGCTCAGCAGGAAGTCTACTTAAAGATTCCCACTCTTCTCTCTCTCTGCCCCTCCCCCACCTCAAATAAATAAGTAAGTAAATAAATAAATCTTAAAAAAAAAAGAACTGAGAAAACCTGGAGTGAAAAAACAAAAACAAAACAAAGAAAATTTGCTTATGTTCGCCTAACCTAGCTCTTATCAAAATAAGATCTAAGTTTATGAGGCCATTAGCCCCACCCAGATCCCCTTCCTTTTCCTATTTCAGTGCAAATCTGCCCAACTCCAATCTGTGGATACCTGCTTCCTCTTGCCTGAGTGCTTTCTCTGTCCCAACCTCCAATGTTTCATCTGCCCATAAGAGGACCAGATAAGCTGAGAAATTAATTCCAGCCTACCCCAGCATCCCTCTGCGGGAGTTGATGTGCTAGTATACTCTGGTTCCCTCATACTCTGAGATATGTGTGTGACTGGCTTCCTGAGTTGCCCCAGGACTAAGCTCAAGTCACCCTCAGTAGAACCTGTCACTATAATATACCCTTTCAGCTGGAATTCCTTACTTATTCATCTTTTCTGATATTTGCTTTACCTCCCAAGAAACTATTTCTACTCCGAGTCTGCTTGGGGTAAGGGGTGAACAGAAGTTGAGATACATATCTGGAATTTAGTGGGCTACAATATCTTAATGGCTATTCCTAGCTCCACTCTTCAATGACCCAAATGCATTAAGAGATTATTTCTGACAGTTTCAGGACACAAGCCTCCAGTACCTGGCTTCTATGAATCACTTAATATATGTTTCCTCAATAAATTAATTTCTTCAGAGGGCAATACCGTATGTCTTTGCAAAGAAAAAAAAAAACATGAATTCAGAAGACCACACTTTTAACCTTCCTATCCTTTAGGAGACTTAATGGACATGCAAGCTATGTCCTGGCTGTCTTTCCACTTCCTCTTTGAGAGACCTCTTTGTCTCTCCTGGGACACTTGTCTCCAGCAATGCAGATGCAATGTTTTAATGCCTTTTCCTTCCTTTTCTACGTTTTCGGTTTTTGAATATAAGAAATTCTTTTTTTCTTTATGTCCTTGCAATTCACCTTCAAAAATGGAGGAAAGGAACTCATTAAATCCAATATCAATGCCCCTTAGTAAAAGCCTACTATGTGCACTATGGTACTATGTGTGTGTATATATATATATATATATATACATACATACACTCAAACATATATATATATATATATATATATATATATATATATATATATATATACACATAGTGATTTCATTAAATCTTCAAAGAAGCCATGATATTGTTAGTCCACTTTGCAGATGAACACATGGACTCTGGGGAGTTTAAGTTAAGTCTTCCCCAAGTCATATAGCTATTTAGGGGCAGAACCAAGTTTCTAAATGAAGCATGTAAGATGCCAAAATTCATCTCTTAATCTCAATACTATATTGCCTTCAGCAGTAGTTTTTTTTTTAAAGTACATGTTTTAGCATCTTAATTTCTTCTTCTTTTTTTTTTTTTTTAGATTTTATTGATTTATTTGACAGAGAGAGACAGCGAGAGGGAACACAAGCAGGGGGAGTGGGAGAGGGAGAAGCAGGCTTCCCGCTGAGCAAGGAGCCTGATGCGGGGCTCGATCCCAGGACCCTGGGATCATGACCTGAGCCAAAGGCAGCCGCCTAATGACTGAGCCACCCAGGTGCCCCTTAACTCTTTTTTTATCTTAACATTTATTAATATGCTTTTAATATAAAAAAGATTAAGAACAAAAATGACACATTTTCATTGCCCATAAGAAATGCATTCTTTAACTTTTTAAAAAAATTCAACTTTTATAATTACATACAATAAAATTGTCCCTTTTTAAGTGTACTATTCACTGAGTTTTGCAGGTGGTTTAGAAGCTGATTAGAAAAAGCAGAAGTGGTTTCAAATATTAAGTCTGTCACTTTCTAGCTTTGTGGCTATAGTCAAGTATCATAGATATTGTAAGCATGTTTGCTTATCCTTAGAATGGTGCAAACAATAATACCTATTTCATAGTCATTATAAGCACAGTTTATGGCAAAAGGAATTAAGATACCAAAATAAAATTTCTGTAGACATTTTTATGTGTGTGCCCAGAAGTTAAGAAAAGTTTAATGTTCCCTGGAGAAACAAGTTTAGACACCAGGACAAACTTGAGGATTGATTGATTGCTACAGTCAAGGTGGCTTTTAATTGAGGTGCTTAATTAATTTAGCAAATGAGCTAAACAATGCTAGATGTCATGGAAAGTGAGGCAGGGTAGGAATCCCATGTTTTCAGTGTCCATAGTTCTGTTCCATAAGCATCAGGACTTCCTTTTCTTTCCTTTGTCTCACTGTATATATCTATCTCCTCTTTTGTTTTCCTCCTTATGGAAAGAAGGGATTTTGTCAGGGTTGGCATCTTATCAACAGTTGCTGTGAAAATACTATTTCCCCACACTATGACTACTTTTCTCCCCATCCGAACTCTTCTGTGCTCTTCAAACCTCCTTGACATAACACTGGAGATATATTTCAATCAAATCTTCCAATTGCCAAGTGTTTAATAAAATAATTACTGAGTATTGCTGTCTTATTTTGGGTCACCAGATCAAGTACAGGACATGTTTCATTAGTATGAGTCTGCTTATATTATGTATACCTGCCTTTGGCTCAGGTCATGATCCCAGGGTCCTGGGATCGAGCCCTGCATCAGACTCATTAGTATGAGTCTGGAATATGCTTATATTAAAAAAAACAAATAAAAAAACCTTATCATTTATTTGAAATTCATATTTAACTGGATATCCTTTATTTTTATTTGTTAAGTCTTGTAACAGTTCTATATCTAACTCACCATTCCTACCCTATTTTTTTTTAATTGTCTATATATGGGTAATTTCTTAGGTGGTTTTTAGACTGGCTTAACATCTTAATGTCTCTCATTTATTAATAAATTAACTAAAACCATTTTATATTTGAATAAGAGCCATGATTTTACCTTTTAAAAAATTGTAAGATACAGCTTATATTGATCTGTTTATTCACTGGTGCAAATTATTTCCCCTGAATTCTGATATATTGTTCTCATTTAATATCAATTATTCCTATTTAACAATTAATTTTAATGAAAATACACTGCAATGTCAGAATTGTGCTCATTTCATATTAAAACAAGATGGTAGTACTGTTTCTATGAGAATACAATATTCAAACATTCAGAACTTTTAAATATATCTAGATCATTTCAAAAGCATTGGCATTTTGAAAATGTTGGCCTAGATAGAATTCCAGCAGGTTTTAACCCCATTGAAAAAATTAATACTCTTAGAAAACAGTCATAAAATAATTCTCAGAAGGCAATTTTAGTTTTCATTTTGAATAAAGAATGGGAAAACGTAGCAATTCTTTATTCTTAATAAAAAAGGTTAAAACTGGCTCTTACTTTTAGACAAATAACATTTAATTTAGAACAAGTTAAGCCATAAAAATCATCCAAGGTAATAAAATGAATAAAATGCACTTTAATATCTTTAAACACTCGGGCCACATGTGAGAGCACATTTGCTTTGAAAGTCTATACAGGTTTTCTGTTAAGAACAGAGGTTTTGATAGATTTGCCACTTTGCTAACAAGGGGGGAAAAAGTATAGATCTCAGGGGAAAAAAGTGCTTATGAACAGAAATAGATCAAAACAAGTTTCTTGCCTTTAAAAATCTGTCCCTTACTGTATTTTGATATCACATCTAACACCAACTTTATGTTTAATAATATTTATCTATGAATTTACTAATACTGTGGACATTCAACACTTTTTTTGCATAAAACATAAATTTTTTTCTTTCAATGGACAAAGGGGAATGATAATGATAAATTTTAAGACATAATATAAGAAGTATTTTAACAACTTTTTCAGAAAGAGACTTGAAGTGTTTTTAAGTATTCAGATTATCAAATCAAGATAATTAAATATCTTATAGCCACTAAAATAAAAAATGTTCTCATTTTAATTAGAAAATTAATCATTATGTAATATAGAAAAGAAGTGCTATGCTAATATTAATGGGTATGTGGTGTGCATGCTTGTTATACACCATACACATTCTTACATAGTTGGAAAACATTTTGCAGTGAGAAAAGTTACCATTTTTAAAAACTGTTGTTAGCATGTCAAGATGCTGGAATCAAATGTAAGTTCTATTTTCTTTTCATTTTCATGTTGTATGCATCATTATTTTTTGTTTGTTTTCTTCCTGCATAGCATTCTGTTGTAGGACTATGCCAAGGTTGCTTATCCATTTCCCTTTTGATGGACATTTCCATTGTTTTCACTTTGTTATACTTATGGAAAAGTTGTTGTAAACATTAATATTCATGTGCATAAGCACTCATTCTCTTGAATATTTACCTAGGAGTAGTATCACTTAGTTACTGGATACATGTAAATTTAATTTTATTATAAAGTAAAAAGAATTGTTGGGGTGCCTGGGTGGCTCAGTCGTTAAAGTATCTGCATTTGGCTCAGGTCATGGTCCCAGGATCCTGGGATGGAGCCCCACATCAGGCTCCCTGCTCAGTGGGAAACCTGCTTCTCCCTCTCCCACTCCCCCTGCTTGTGTTCCCTCTTTCGCTGTGTCTCTCTCTGTCAAATTAAAAAAAAAAAAATCTTAAAAAAAAAAGTAAACATTGTCTTCAGTGTTTGCACCATTTTACACTCTCACCTTCAATGTATAAAAGTCTCCGTACTCCACATCTTCATCAACACTTGGATTTCTAATGTTTTAATTTTTTAAATTTTTAAAAAGATTTTATTTATTTATTTGAGAAAGAGAGAGAGAGCACAAGGAGGGAGTGCAAATGGGATGGGAGAAGCAGACTCCCCATGGAGCAGGAAGCCCAATGCAGACCCTGGGATCATGACCTGAGCAGAAGACAGACACTTAACTGAGCCACCTAGGTGCACCTGTAATACTTTATGTATAAATGTATGTATTTTTATTTTTTTATTATTTAGTTATTTATTTATTTAGTAACATAAATGTATTATTTGTTTCAGGGGTACAGGTCTGTGATTCATCAGTCTTACACAATTCACAACACTCACATAGCACATACCCTCCCCTGCGTCCATCACCGCGCCACCCCATCCCTTCCACCCCCCTCTACTCTAGCAACCCTTAGTTTGTTTCCTGAGATTGAGTGTCTCTTATGATTTGTCTCCCTCTCTGGCTTTGTCTTGTTTCATTTTTCCCTCCCTTCCCCTATGATCCTCTGTCTTGTTTCTCAAATTCCCTCATATCAGTGAGATCATATGATAATTGTCTTTCTCTGATTGACTTATTTTGCTTAGCATAATACCCTCAAGATCTATCCACGTCATTGCAAATGGCAAGATTTCGGGTTTTTTGATGGCTGCATAATATTCCATTGTATATATACACCACATCTTCTTTATCCATTCATCTGTTGATGGACATCTTGGCTCTTTCCATAGTTTGGCTATTGTGGATATTGCTGCTATAAACATCGGGGTGCACGTGCCCCTTCAGATCACTACATTTGTATCTTTGGGGTAAATACCCAGTAGTGCAATTGCTGGGTCATAGGGTAGCTCTATTTTCAACTTTTTGAGGAACCTCCATACTGTTTTCCAGAGTGGCTGCACCAGCTTGCATTCCCAACAACCGTGTAGTAGAAGGGTTTCCCTTGTTTCCTGACTTGTTAATTTTAGCCATTCTAACTGGTGTGAGGTGGTATCTCATTAAGGTTTTGATTTGGATTTCCCTAATGCCGAGCGATGTTGAGCACTTTTTCATGTGTCTGTTGGCCATTTGGATGTCTTCTTTGGAAAAATGTCTGTTCATGTCTTCTGCCCATGTCTTGATTGGATTATTTGTTCTTTGGGTGTTGAGTTTGATAAATTCTTTATTGATTTTGGATACTAGTCCTTTATCTGATATGTTATTTGCAAATATCTTCTCCCATTCTGTCTGTTGTTTTTTGGTTTTGTTGACTGTTTCCTTTGCTTTGCAAAAGCTTTTTATCTTGATGAAGTCCCAAGAGTTCGTTTTTGCCCTTGCTTCCCTTGCCTTTGGTGATGTTTCTAGGAAGAAGTTGCTATGGCTGAGGTCGAAGAGGTTGCTGCCTGTGTTCTCCTCTAGGATTTTGATGGATTCCTGTCTCACATTTAGGTCTTTCATCAATTTTGAGTCTATTTTTGTGTGTGGTGTAAGGAAATGGTCCAGTGTCATTTTCCCAACACCATTTGTTGAAGAGACTGTCTTTTCTCCTTTGGACATTGTTTCCTGCTTTGTCGAAGATTAGTTGACCATAGAGTTGAGGGTCCATTTCTGGGCTCTCTGTTCTGTTCCACTGATCTATGTGTCTGTTTTTGTGCCAGCACCATACTGTCTTGATGATTACAGCTTTGTAATAGAGCTTGAAGTCCGGAATTGTGATGCCACCAGCTTTGCTTTTCTTTTTCAGCATTCCTCTAGTTATTCAGGGTCTTTTCTGGTTCCATACAAATTTTAGGATTATTTGTTCCATTTCTTTGAAAAAAGTGGATGGTATTTTGATAGGAATTGCATTAAATGTGTAGATTGCTCTAGGTAGCATTGACAATCTTCCAATCTTCCAATCCATGAGCATGGAATGTTTTTCCATTTCTTTGTGTCTTCCTCAGTTTCTTTCATGAGTATTCTATAGTTTTCTGAGTACAGATCCTTTGCCTCTTTGGTTAGATTTATTCCTAGGTATCTTATGGTTTTGGGTGCAATTGTAAATGGGATCGACTCCTTAATTTCTCTTTCTTCTGTCTTGTTGTTGGTGTATAGGAATGCCACTGATTTCTGTGCATTGATTTTATATCCTGCCACTTGACTGAATTCCTGTATGAGTTCTAGCAGTTTTGGGGTGGAGTCTTTTGGGTTTTCCACATAAAGTATCATATCATCTGCAAAGAGTGAGAGTTTCACTTCTTTGCCAATTTGGATGCCTTTTATTTCTTTTTGTTGTCTGATTGCTGAGGCTAGGACTTCTAGTACTATGTTGAATAGCAGTGGTGATAGTGGACATCCCTGCCATGTTCCCGACCTTAGGGGGAAAGCTCTCTGTTTTTCCCCATTGAGAATAATATTTTCTGTGGGTTTTTCATAGACGGCTTTTATGATATTGAGGTAAGTACCCGCTATCCCTACACTATGAAGAGTTTTGATCAAGAAAGAATGCTGTAATTTGTCAAATACTTTTTCTGCATCTACTGAGAGGATCATATGGTTCTTGTTCTTTCTTTTATTAATGTTTTGTATCACATTGATTGATTGGTGGATGTTGAACCAAACTTGCAGCCCAGGGATAAATCCCACTTGGTTGTGGTGAATAATCCTTTTAATGTACTGTTGGATCCTATTGGCTAGTATTTTGGTGAGAATTTTTACATCCATGTTCATCAAGGATATTGGTCTGTAGTTCTCCTTTTTTATGGGGTCCTTGGTTTTGGGATCAAGGTAATGCTGGGCTCACAAAATGAGTTTGGAAGTTTTCCTTCCATTTCTATTTTTTGGAACAGTTTCAGAAGAATAGGTATTAATGCTTCTTTAAATGTTTGGTAGAATTCCTCTGGGAAGCCCTCTGGCCCTGGGCTCTTGTTTTTTGGGAGAATTTTGATTACTGCTTCAATTTCCTTAGTGGTAATGGGTCTGTTCAGGTTTTCTATTTCATCCTGGTTCAGTTTTGGTAGTTTTTACGTCTCTAGGAATGCATCCATTTCTCCCAGATTATCTAATTTGCTGGCATATAGTTGCTCATAATATGTTCTTATAATTGTTTGTATTTCTTTGGTATTGGTTGTGATCTCTGCTCTTTCATTCATGATTTTATTTATTTGGGTCGTTTCTCTTTTCTTTTCGGTATGTCTGGCCAGGGGTTTATCAATCTTATTAATTTTTTGAAAGAAGCATCTCCTAGTTTTGTTGATCTGTTCTACTGTTCTTTTGTCTTCTATTTCATTGATTTCTGCTCTGATCTTTATTATTTCTCTTCTCCTGCTGGGTTTAGGCTTTATTTGCTGTTCTTTCTCCAGCTCCTTTAGGTGTAGGGTTAGGTTGTGTATTTGAGACCTTTCTTGTTTCTTGAGAAAGGCTTGTTTTCCTATATACTTTCCTCTTAGGACCACCTTTGCTGCATCCCAAATATTGAACAGATGTGTTTTCATTTTCATCTGTTTCCATGAATTTTTAAAATTCTTCTTTTATTTCCTGGTTGACCCATTCATTCTTTAGTAGGATGCTCTTTAGCCTCCATATATTTGAGTTCTTTCCAACTTTCCTCTTGTGATTGAGTTCTAGTTTCAAAGCACTGTGGTCCAAAAATATGCAGGGAATGATCCCAATCTTTTGGTACTGGTTGAGACCTGATTTGTGACCCAGGATGTGATCTATTCTGGAGACTGTTCCATGGGCACTAGAGAAGAATGTGTATTCTGTTGCTTTGGGATGGAATGTTCTGACTATATCTGTGACTTCCATCTTGTCCAGTATGTCATTTAAAGCTTTTATTTCCTTGTTGATCTTTTGCTTAGATGATCTGTCCATTTCAGTGAGTGGGGTGTTAAATTCCCCTACTATTACTGTATTATTGTCAATGTGTTTCTTTGATTTTGTTATTAATTGCCTTATATAATTGGCTGCTCCCATGTTAGGGGCATAGATATTTTAAAACTGTTAGATCTTCTTGTTGGATAGACCCTTTAAGTATGACATAGTGTCCTTCCTCATCTCTTATTATAGTCTTTGGTTTAAAATCTAATTTGTCTGATATAAGGATTGCCACCCCAGCTTTCTTTTGATGTCCATTCATGTGGTAAGTGGTTTTCCACCCCCTCACTTTCAATCTGGAGGTGTCTTTGTGTCTAAAATTAGTCTCTTGCAAACAGCATATCAATGGGTCTTGTTTTTTTATCCAATCTGATAGCCTGTGTCTTTTGATTGGGGCATTTAGCCCATTTACATCCAGGGTAACTATTGAAAGATATGAATTTAGTGCCATTGTATTGCCTGTAAGGTGACTGTTATTGTATATTGTCTTTGTTCCTTTCTGGTCTATGTTACTTTTAGGGTCTCTCTTTGCTTAGAGGACCCCTTTCAATATTTCTTGTAGGGCTGGTTTGGTATTTGCAAATTCTTTTAGTTTTTGTTTGTCCTGGAAGCTTTTTATCTCTCCTTCAATTTTCAATGACAGCCTAGCTGGATAGAGTATTCTTGGCTGCATATTTTTCTCATTTAGTGCTCTGAATATATCCTGCCAGTCCTTTCTGGCCTGCCAGGTCTCTGTGGATAGGTTTGTTGCCAATCTAATGTTTCTACCATTGTAGGTTACAGACCTCTTGTCCTCCTGGATTTTGTAGGTTACAGATAGCTCTGTGCCTCCTGGATTTTGATGCCTGTTTCCTTCATCAAATTAGGGAAGTTCTCTGCTATAATTTGCTCCAATATACCTTCTGCCCCCTCTCTCTTTTTTCTTCTTCTGGGATCCCAATTATTCTAATTTTTTTTTTTTTTTGCTTTATGGTATCACTTATCTCTTGAATTCTGCCCTCGTGATCCAGTAGTTGTTTATCTCTTTTTCTCAGCTTCTTTATTCTCCATCATTTGGTCTTCTATATCACTAATTCTCTCTTCTGCCTCATTTATCCTAGCAGTTAGAGCCTCCATTTTTTTATTGCACCTCATTAATAGCCTTTTTGATTTCGACTTGGTTAGCTTTTAGTTCTTTTATTTCTCCAGAAAGGGATTCTCTAGTATTTTCTATGCTTTTTTCTAGCCCAGCTAGTATCGTTATAATTGTCATTCTGAACTCTGGTTCTGACATCTTACTAATGTCCGTATTGATTAGGTCCATCACAGTCAGTACTGCATCTTGCTCTTTTTTTTTTGAGGTGAGTTTTTCCATTTTGTCATTTTGTCCAGAGAGGAATAGATGAATGAGAGAACAAAATGTTAAAAGGGTAAGAATGACCCCAGAAAAATATACACTAAACAAATCAGAAGAGACCCAAAACTGGGGGGAAAAGAAAGGGAAGGAAAAAAAAGAAAGAATATGATCAGGCTGGTGAATAGAACAGAGTGCACACTAGATTTTGGGTGTATTTTGGTCTGTTAGAAGAAACTGCCTCCCTAAATTTTAAAGAAAGAAAAACTTATATATATACAAAAATAAGGGTAAATATGATGAAGGGATGGAAGTGAAAATTTAAAAAGATTTTAAAAAAAGAATTGATAAAATAATATGTTGGTTGAAAAAGGAAAGAAAAAAATTTAAAAATAGAAAAACTAGAGAAAATTTAAAAAATTAACTTTGAAAGAGTAAAGAATCCTGGGGGAAAAGCCATGAATTCTATATGCTGTATTCCCCTAGCGCTGGAGTTTTCAGTCCTCATTGATTGGTAAACTTGGTCTTGGCTGGCTGTTCTTGCTGATCTTCTGGGGGAGGCAGAATTGCACTGCCCTTGCCAGGGGCCAGGCTAAGTAATCTGCTCAGTTTGCTCTCCATAGCTTTTGTTCCCTGAAAGCTTTCCGTACAGCTTTGGAGGATGAGAGTGAAAATGGTGGCCTCCCAATCTCTGGTCCCAGAGGATCCGAGAGCTTGGGGCCCCACTTCTCAGCGAGCCCCCAGAGAAAAGCAGTAAGTCACTCCTGTCTCCCTGGTCTCTGGCCACACTCTGTGTTCACCTGACCTGTGACAGAGCATTTCTATCTGTGGCACGTGACCCCGTTTGGAGTCTCCAAACCCAGCAGATTCCTGCAGTGTGCTCCTGTGCTGCTCCTCCCAGGGGAGGAAGATGAGTCTGCCTGGATCTGCCGCTTGTTGAGTCCCTGTTTGAAGAGTAGTGGCCTGACTGTGCCGCAGGTTACAGTTTATGGCAACTCCGAGCTGAGAGCCCACTCTTCAGCTCTGTCTTTGCAGCAGGCTTCCCTGCTTCTATTCCTGGGAGCTCTGCTGCACTCAGCACCCCCAGTCTTTCTGTGATCCTGAGGGTCCTGAGACCACACTGTCCCAGCGAGGGTTCAACCCCCCACTTAGCCACTGGAGTGATGTCCCTCAGCAGGGCAGACTTTTAAAAGTTCTGATTTTGTGCTCCACTGCATCACTTGCTGATAGCCAGCTGATGGAGGCTCCCTCCCCCCAAGGTCTATCTTCCCAAATATTGCCTCAGATTCACTTCTCTGCATGTCCTACCTTCCAGAAAGTGGTCGCTTTTCTGTTCATAGGATTACTGTTCTTCTTTTCCTCGATCTCTTGTTGAGTTTGTAGGTTTCAGAGTGGTTTGATAACTATCTAGCTGAATTCCTGGGACCAGCCAAAATTTAGGTTTCCTACTCTGCCATCTTGTTCCTCCCCCTCTATGTATGTATTTTTAGATCAAAAGACAGAAACTTCTAATTCTATTTTGTATTAAGGAAGGCTATTCTTTTTTTTAGATTTTATTTCAATTCATTAGTAGACATACAGTGTAATATTAGTTTCAGGTGTACAATACAGTGATTCAACACTTCCGTACATCACCCAGTATTTATCACAACAAGTGTCCTCCTTAATCCCAAATTACCTATTTCAACCATCCTCCCAACTCATCTCCCTTCTGGTGACCATCAGTTTGTTCTCAGTATTTAAGAATCTGTTTCTTGGCTTATTTCCCTCTCTTCTCCCCCCCCCCCCGCCACCGCCGTTTGCTCATTTATTTTGTTTCTTAAATTCCACATGTGAATGAAATCATATGGTATTTGTCTTTCTCTGATTTATTTCACTTAACATAATACTCTCTGGCTCCATCCATGTCGTGGCAAATGGCAGGATTTCATTCTTTTTATGTAGATATTTACCAAATCTTTTTCCATTCATCTATTGATGGACACTTAGGCTGCTTCCATAATTTGACTATTATAAATAAAGCTGCTATAAATATAGGGGGACATGTATCACTAGAAAAGGTTATTCTTCATAGAGCAGTACTGTAAGCCTGTGGTGCATTAGGTATTAGATAACTCTTACCAAAAACTTAAAAGCAATAAGGAATCCTCATTCTGAAAAGCATGTGTGATGCTTATTTATAATGAAATTAGATAATTAAAAATAAAAGGTCACTTGAAATTCTAACCTTAAGCAAAAAATTGAAATCAGGGCCTTCTCATGACTGTGTTGAGAATCATCTTACTCTTTTTAACCATGGGGCTGCATTTGCTGAAAGATTTGTAATACTTTAATTGTTAGCCATTCTGGGAGATGTGTAACAGTATTTCCCTGTGATTTTAGTTTTCATTTTCTTGATGACTAGAGGAGCTTGGCACATTATTATGTGCTTTGTGGCCATTTGGATATATTTTATGAAGTGCCTGTTGAAGTCTTTTGCTTATCATTGTATTGGGCTGTTTGACTTTTTCTTATTGTCCAGTCAAAATATTTGCATTTGAAAAATATGGGCTTTTGTCAGATATATGTGTTGAAAATATTTCTTATGATTGTGGCTTTCATTTGTTTAATGGTATCATTTGATGAGTGCAAGTTTTAAATTTATAGATATGCATATATATATAAACTCTACAAATTTACCATGTATATAGAAATATACATATATATCACACATATACATGTTACGTATATGCACATACACACACGAATTTATAGAGAGATTATTAACTTGTGTGTTGTTTAAGAAATTTTTCTTATACCAAATAACAATAACATCCACCAATGTTTTCTTGTAGAATCTAAACATTTTTATATTTAGACCTATATTCCATTTTAAATTAATTTTTTGGTATAGTGTGAGTTAAGGGTTGACTTCTTTCCATATGGATAGCCATTTGCTTCAGCATGGTTAATTAAGTAGATCTTGTTTTCATAACAAACTAAATTTGTTTGAAAATAAACAAATAGGTGACTACACACATACACGCACACACACATTTACCCTTATAGTCTCTATTCTGTCCCGTCAAACCCTTTGTCTATGTTTCACATTAATCCCTCACTATATTAATAGTTAATAGCTTTTTGGTATGCCTTTAAAATATGGCAGTTTAAATCCTCCAAGTTTTTCTTTATTTCAAGATTATATCTCTATATCTTTAGTAGAACCAGATTGTTGATATCTTCAAAAAACCTATTGGGATATTGATTAAGATTGTGCTGGACCTTGGGGTGCCTGGGTGACTCAGATGGTTGGGCGTCTGCCTTTGGCTCAGGTCATAATCTCAGAGTCCTGGGATCGAGCCCCATGTCGGGTTTCTGGCTCAGTGGGGAGCCTGTTTCTCCCTCTCCCTCTGCCTCTCCCCCTGCTCATGCTCTCTCTCTCTGCATCTCTCTGTCTCAAATGAATAAATAAAATCTTAAAAAAAAAAAAAGATTGTGCTTGACTAGGGTGCCTGGGTGGCTCAGTTGATTAAGCGTCTGCCTTCAGCTCAGGTCATGATCCAAGGGTCCTGGGATAGAGCCCCACATGGGGCTTCCTGCTCAATGGGAGTCTCCTTCTCCCTCTCCTTCTGCCCCTCCCCCCTTCTCATGTGCTCTCTCTGTCTCTTTCTCTCAAATAAGTAAATAAAATCTAAAAAAAAAAAAGTATGTGCTGGACCTATACATCAAAATGGAGCAAATTTTTACCTTGATAATAAAGAATCTACCAACTCATAAATATCCTATATCCTTCCATTTGTTTAGGTATTTAAAAAATTTATTTCAGAAAATTTATGTGGTGTTTTATTAGCACTCTTGC
Source organism: Neomonachus schauinslandi (assembly GCF_002201575.2). Lineage (NCBI taxonomy): Eukaryota > Metazoa > Chordata > Mammalia > Carnivora > Phocidae > Neomonachus > Neomonachus schauinslandi. Next base: position 34,765,702 of record NC_058413.1, read on the forward strand.
ACATTTTTGTTAAATTCATTTCTAGGTGTTCAATGTTTTTAGTGCCACTGTAACTAGTTTTGATCTATTTTCTTTTTTTTTTTTTTAGTTTTGATCTATTTTCAAATTTGTATTTGGTAGTGTATAGAATTATAATAAATTTTTACAATACTTTGTATCTAGAGATCTTGCTTCATAAATTCACTAATTATAATTATTGTTATAGATTTCTTAAGATTTTCCAAAGTATGCTATATGTGAATGAAAATATTTTGCTTTCTTTTTCATATTTATATCTTCTTTTTTTCTTTCTGTACAGCACTGTCTATTACATCTAGCACAATGTTGAATAGATGAGATTATAGTGGCTATCTTTGTCTTATTCTGACAGAAGAAATCATAAGCTTAATATTTTACCATTAAATATGATGTCAGGTTTTTTTTTTTCAATTTTCTGTGGATATTCTTTACCAGATTGAGGGGTTCCACTGTATTTCTAGTTTATTGAAAATTTTTATATCAATGGTTATTAAATTGTATTAAGAGCTTTTCCTAAATCTATTAAGGTGATCATTAATGTTTTCCTCCCTGGGGTGCCTAAGTGGCTCAGTCACGCATCAGGTCATGATCTTGGGGTCATGGGATCAAGCCCCACATCGGGCTCCACAGTCTGCTTGGCCCTCTTCCTCTACTTCTCCCTCTGCTCTTTCTCTCTCTCTCTTAAATAAATATATAAAAGATTTCCTCCTTTATTTGCTAGTGTGATAAATTACATTGATTTTCTTTTTTTTTATTATGTTATGTTAATCACCATACATTACATCATTACTTTTTGATGTAGTGTTCTGTGATTCATTGTTTGTGTATAACACCCAGTGCTCCATTCAGTATTGTAAAACCTTTCATTCACTTTGGTTATTCATGGCCGTCATGTATTACCCTTTTGATAGGTTGCTGGTTTGATTTTCTAACACTTGTTTAGACTTTTTGTATTTATATTAATGAGTAATATTTAACAGTAATTTTCTTCTCGTCAGGTTTTGTATTAAAATTATGTTGGCCTCAAAAATGTTGATTTGAGAAGTGATTCCACCTTTTTTATTATCTAAAACCTTGTGTGTAAAATTGATAATATTTCTCCTGAACATATTTGATGGAATTCACCAGTGAAGTTATTTGAGAATCATTTTGGAAGATATTCAGTTATAGATTCAATTATTTAATTAATTTTCTATTATCTTTTCTCTGATTTAATAAGGTGTGTTTTTCAAAGAATTTGTTAATTTTATATGCCATATATACTGTTATAAAAATTTCTATAATCTCTTATCTCTGCTATAACCTTAGTTTGTTTTTAATATGGGTAATTAATACTATTCTCTTTTTTCTTGACTATTCTTGTTGAGACTTTATCAATTTCACTATACTACTATAGTTATCTTAAGGTTATATATTGTACAGATTCTGCAACAAATTTCCCCTTTTGTTGTTTAAACAACCAGGAGTCTTTTATTTTTTAATATTCTTATATTTCCCCACATACTTTTTGTTTTCAGTAATGATTATTCTTCCTATAATTCCCTACTTTCTTGTATATTCATTTTCATCATCTTTAAGAATTTTCCTCAGTATTTCTTAAACATAAGGAATTCTATTAGTAAATTATTTTTGCTGCTTCTTGTCTTTAAAAACATATATTACCTTATCAGTCTCTTTTTGACTTTGAATGACCTACAAAGATCTAATTGCTCCTGCAGTTTAATAGAAAAGAAAAAAAAGAAATGCAAGTAATATAATAAGGCTGGAAAGCTATTTCCATTGACAGCAAGCATACCAGGATGTGAATTGACCAGCTAGAAAAAAAGTTACTCAAGCATTGCTAATAGAGTAAAATTTGCATTCCCCTTTGCTACTACTAATTGAATAATTCTTGTTTACTCAGACCTATGTCATATCAAAAATACTTTATAATATAAAGGCCTAAGTCTCTCTGTGAAAATAAAGGGGGGGAAAAAGTTCTCAATTTGAACCTTAGAGTGATCTCTTTGACTGGAGACACTAGAAGGAGTCTATGCCAGAGACACTTTTCTATTTTGGCTAACAATCATGTTAATAAGCCTGGACTCTGCTTCACTTGTTGAAAATAGAAAAAAAAAAATTCCACCAAATGTATTTTTGCTCCACAAAATTGCTATTTACAATAGAAAGCTTCACAAATAATTTCTTTAAAAAAAAAAACTTATCACTATCTTATGACACATTTTATGCGCCATAATTCTACTGAAAAAGAACAAAACAAAAACAAACAAATAAAACACCCAGCCCTGACTGTTGTCAGCTTGGTGTCAGCTAGCTCTAATGTCTATTCCATACCAAACATGATTAATGTCATAAAATACCAACATAAGACATGGTCATTATCTGACTGTAATGGAAGGAGAGAAAATGAAGACCACCCTGTAATTATGTCTGAACACAGACAAAAAATAAGAACAAAACGACACACATGACCAAAAGTCCACTTCTTCTAGCAAACATAAGTGACTAGTGCATCTTTTTCCATTACACCTTTAGTCCTGCTCTTTACCTCTCACCTGCCAAGTAAAAAATCATTTAGATACCCGATTAAATAATTTGTCACAAGTCCAACTCCTTTAAGAAACCTTCCTTAATCCCTTTAAATGAGATCCCCACACTTCACTGTGGTATGCTACCTCTTCTGTTGCCTCATTTCAATTAACTGAAGTTTGCCTGTCTGTTGGTATGGTTTTGGCCCAGAGGGTACTGACATTATCAATGAGGTATCTTCTCTGAGAGATCTAATGTTAGATGAGATTCTTTTTTCTTTTGTTTTTCTTTTCTTTAAATTTGAAATTGGTGGAACAAACTTCCTTGAGAAAAGATAGAGGGAAAAATCAATTTTAAAATTTAAAACTTTCCAATTTGTGTTAGAATTCCCTCTCTAGTTCCCAAGAGAAATGAACATGAGAGTTCTTCTTCCAGTGCCATGGAGTAGGCTCCTAACACATTATTCTCCTAAGAGGAATGACTGTAAATCCTAAGCAAAATACAAAAGTCTCTGGAGGATGAACAAAAGCAGTCAGATTTTGGCCATGAGTCAAAACTTAGAATAGGGACTGGCAGTGGGTGAGTTCCTCAATTTTTCAGATTTAGCTTGAAGGGCAACTACCTGCATTTGCAGCACAAGACAGCTATACCTCTGATCAAAAACTCATCTTTCTGGCCTTAAAAACAAGGGAACAGAGCTCAGACAATCACACCTATTCTGTGTATAAACTAATTCCATGTCTATACTCTATATTATTGACAGGCTGATTCCTCAAACATGCATATACTGGGCATTCTCAAAGAAGCTTGTAATTAAGACCAAAAGAACTAAACAGATTGAAAAATGCTGTTCAACACAGACAAGACAGTAGTCTGAGTGTAACCCGATAAAACGAAAACATCAACACTCTGGAGAAATATAACAGAACCAAGAATCTCTACAACAACATAAAACATGTCCAGAAATTGTGATTAATACTTTATAGAGACCCTGAACTAAGTTAAATTTCGCTGAAAAGTTGTTTGTTTGTTGCTGTGTTTTTTGTTTTGTTTTTATTCATTGGCACTTTATTTTGTTGGACTCAAACTATCTCACTTATGCCAGGAAACATCTGAAATCTTTGCTCAGTTATTTCACCTTCCATTTGCTGTCTTTAACCAACACTCAGAGGTATCTTCCATATATGTGTAGTTCAGTGTTCAGGTAAGCATTTGCAAAGGATTTAGTACAGATTCTGAAATTTACTCTCCCTGCAGCTCTCTCCTTCCTAGGACTCTATTTTATGATTTTCTTGTCTTCTGACATATCTAGCCAGTAAATATCAAGCTTTCAATACCTTACTCTCAGACAAAAAGACACAGATATTTAAATCTCACCCAATGTCATTCTCATCTTCAAATGTTGACTTTCTTCTAGTTTTTGCCTAATTTTGGTAAATCTACAGTTCCATTGTTGTTGTTTTTTTATTTTTATTTTTTTTTAAGATTTTATTTATTTATTTGAGAGAGAGAGAATGAGAGACAGAGAGCACGAGAGGGAGGAGGATCAGAGGGAGAAGCAGACTCCCTGCTGAGCAGGAAGCCCGATGCGGGACTCGATCCCGGGACTCCAGGATCATGACCTGAGCCGAAGGCAGTCGCCCAACCAACTGAGCCACCCAGGCGCCCTGTTGTTGTTTTTTTAAATAACATTTTGTCAAAGCTTCATAATAAACCCCAAAGCTTCATTAAAAAAACCCCACAATTATTAGATGCAGAATTCCCATTGCTCAAGTTTTGGTACCATTATTCCATTTCACTCAACATAATTTTGTCTACCTATGGATAGGCAGAAACTTACCAGGGTCTTTCCGTCTAAGGTATATAGAGGGAAGTACAATAGAGAACCAGGAGGTCAAACTACATTCAATAATTTTAGTAGAAATTGTTTATCATACATTTATATATTTAGAAATATTCCTACCTCTCAGATTCTTATTGAACACTAAAAAGCATCAACAAATTATTTACATGTGTCTCAAACAACATGAACTTTTTTTCTCTTTTTAATTTTAATTGTTGTCCTTCATTTCCTGTCTCCAAAACTGTGGTACATTTCAGAGTTTATCTTGGAAAAATAAAAATTTATAATTTCACAGTAGTCACTATGGCAAGCAGATCTGGAGATGGGAGTTGGGAGGGAAAATAAAAACAGAGTAGAAGGAAAAGGGGTTCCTAATTCTAGATTTTAGAAGCTTCCGAACAGTGCTTGTGGTTATTTCCTTGTGGTTTTCCAAAGATTGCTTTAAAAGGGGGTTGGGGCAGGAGGGGGCTTTTTGGTGAAAAATGTAGGTTATATTACTTTTAGTTCAATGGACATGATACGCCAGCACTTATTCCCAGAAACAATAATGTACAAAAAACAAAAAAAGATGCTAGTGAGCACAGCTCTAAGACCACATATAGAATTTATGATACCTACTCATACATTTCAGTGCCCAGGGGGTCAAACTGAATGACCTGAGCCTTGGCCTTCATAAATCCAATAGGGGGAGAAATTGTTTTACAAATAATTTATGTCTCTTTTTATAAGAGAATATAAAAATAGTATCTCTGCTCTTTGAAGTTTACTGTGTTCTCTGCAGGTATGATAATACTAGGTCCAGCTTAGTTTCTACAAATACAAGGGGAAATAAATGGTCTCCCTACCTAAATCCAAACATCACACAGTTCATGATCAAAGAAGTCAAAGATAAGTAACCATTCTGTCCTTTCTATTTATTATTTATGATCAATACCTTAAGTCCACAGAAATCTAGAATCCATGTTTGTTTGTTTTTTTAAAGGTCTGTAAAGATAGGGTATTAAGAAAAAGTGTTAAAATAATATAACTCCTCAACCAGTGTTTGTTTAATCCAAAAAAGCCAACATTAGCAGACAATGACTTAAGCATAAAAAAATCACTAATCTTTTTCTGGTAGGCAGCCTCTGAAATGATTACCAATGATCCCCATCTCTTAGTGTCCATTCCCTTCTCATTACATGTGGACAGGACCTAGTGACTTCTAACCAATAGGATACGGCACAAGTAATGGGATGTCACTTTTGAGATTAAGTCACCATAAAACTGACTTCTTGTATATACATCTGTCTCTCTGGTTTACTCTCTCTCTCGCGCGCGCGCGCGCTTTCTCTCTGGAAATCCCCACTATGGGAATAGTAGGCTAACACATTGTTAGCCACTCTATGGAAAAACTCATATCTTATATGAAATGTATCTCTAACCAATAGTCTGTCTGTAGGAACCTAAGAACTGACAATAGACAAATGAGTAAGCTTGGAGGTGAATCTTCCCATAGTCACACTTTGAGACTATAGTAGCTCAGGCTGACACTTCATTTGCACCTTTGTGAGGAATCTTCATCCAGAATTACAGTTAAACTGCACCCTCATTCTATTACATTAGCAGTTGATTTTTTTTTCTTCTTCAAGTTTTATTTAAATTCCAGTACTTAACATACAGTATGGTATGGTTTTTAGTTGGAGAAGCTGCAACAGGTAGTGACAACAGAAAGAAAACACACACACATTTAACAAATACTTACTAAAGAACTATAACTTTCCAAAAATTATAAAGAACTCCAAAAACATAGCACCTGCCATCATGAATCTTTCAATCTAATAGTGCATATAGACAATTATAATAGAGTGTGATGTGTTACAACAGTGATGTAAGATGAACCTCTCCCTAGGATGAATGACTGAAGAGTTTAAAGTTTATAATCAAGAACAGTCAATGAAAAGAGTTCTGCCAACTTGGAAATAATAATTTGATATTATAACATGAAGAAAGCAAGAAGTGAGCTTAAAGTGAGAAAACAAATTATCAAACATGGATTTAGAGAATAAAAATGCATAGAAATTATCTGATCTTGGGCATTCAAAAAAGATATTCTTCAATTTCCACATATTTGAAAAGAAGGTAATTTTGATGCACCTACTTCAGAGGGTTATAAAGAGATGGCAGATGTCTAAATACTCTTGGCAATGTATTTGTTACACACGTATTTATTACCTTATCAATCATCTGCTATACCCTAAGCACTCTAAAAAGAAATTAAGATGCAACAAATGTTGATATATTTTATTAACACATCTTTTTTTTTTAAAGATTTTATTTATTTATTTGAGAGAGAGACAATGAGATAGAGAGAGCATGAGAGGGAGGAGGGTCAGAGGGAGAAGCAGACTCCCTGCCGAGCAGGGAGCCCGATGCGGGACTTGATACAGGGACTCCAGGATCATGACCTGAGCCGAAGGCAGTCGCTTAACCAACTGAGCCACCCAGGCGCCCCAGGATATCAACTTTTTAAAAAATAAAGATTACATTGTTAATGCAAAATCCCTTTTAGATAAAGATTTTGTGTTCTTTTAGTTAGTTAGCAAATACATTGATTGAAAAATTTTAGCATAAAAATATAGGTTGAAGGCTCAAGATGTGGAAGTTGATAAATAAATACATAGATGGCTGGTTTCATCTGTGAATGAAGAGAATTTCTGTGAGAGAAGACAGGAAAAGTGAGGCATTCCCTGAAGAGGTAGTGTTAGTTGGGGTGGAAAAAGGTAGAAGATAAAAGTAAAGAAATGAAAAGAGGGAAATAGCTCAACAAGTGACAGAAGAGCAGGGACAAGGCAGGAAACTTGGGCCATGGGAAATCGCCTGTAAGAGGAATCGCTAATAAGCAAAATGTCAAGAACAAAGATGTCTTATATAAGCTATTCAATTTTATATCAGTTTCTGAACCATGCTGCTTCCTGATTATTCAACATTTTCAGTAATTGTCTTATGTCTGGTGGATGTTGGGAACCATTAAGGGAGAGGGAGCACTTTTGGAGTCTACTTGGGGCCTATAAAGTATATAAATTAGAAAATAAATAAATAAAGTAACACAAAAAAGAGCAACCAAGCATGAGTAAGAAATTTTAGCAAGAGTTTCTTAGGAGAGAAAGAAGGTCCTGGAAAATTCTTAAGGGTACTGAAAAATACACTGGGTTTCCATCTGCATATGGCACAAGATTAGGGATTGAGACACTTTTTAAAATAAACGTTAAAAAAAAAAAAGGAAAAGTGGAACTCTTGGGGATATATTCGAGCAAAAGAGATCATATATGTGACAACCATTTGGCATTCAGTAAATATTATTTCTCTTCTTTTTATTTATCCTTCTTAATATATTCAGATATGTGATAATTTCTGAAGGATTATCAAAATCATTTCAGCAGCAGCATCACCCATCACTATCATATCATTTTAATAAAAACATTATGTATAACAGAGACATAGGCCATATGATCCAGTTTCTGGGGCTTCAAAATATGTCTATTTCTTCGCCCATCTGGGGAACGTGTGTCAAGGATAATTTGCTACACAACTCACAAGGAAAAATCCCCCCTTATTTTTAGGAAGTAGTCCTACCCTGATGGTTACAGGCTCTAGTTTAGCTCTCACTCCACACTTTCTAAAAAGGCAGTCAGCAGCTTTGGGACACTTATTTTTCACTTATTTATTTTTTAGCACGGTTAGCACAAATTTTACTTTAAAAGGATTTTGGAATGTAAACAAGAAATTTATTTGAGATTATACATCAATATTATTAATTACTGAGTATACATTTGCATTGATTACATTAATAGCCATATTAAAAACATAAAAATGTCCTTTTTTAAAGGCCCAGGTGGCATAGTAAACAACTATTAATCAAGGTGACCGGTAGTGCCAGTTGGCATTATTCCAATCAGTGGAAGCCATCTGCAACATGTTCATTATAATTGCTTAGTATCAGTTCCCAACTTATTGTTTTAAAAATGAACAATTCACATGTTATCTTGCTGTCACCAGGTTGCTACTTTCCAACAGTTTCCAACAGGCACAGCTATTTCTTATTACCAATCACAAGGAATATATGTAGAGGATTTATTTTCAGTGGATATTGAAACCAGTAGCTTCACAATTGCTTAGCTTCCTATCTTCAGAGAACACTCTGCCTAGTTCTGGATTTTCTAAATTTTGTAAACTGGCCCATTAGTTTTCAAATCCAGATTGGGTTTGCTTTCTAGCAAATAATGAAATGTTAGCTATAAAGTGTTGATTTGAAGAACTATTAGGGAAAATAAAACATGACTGTAATCTCCTTCTACAAATCCCATTATGAATTTTTTTCTCCTTATCTTTGTTTCCATCATCTCCTCTGTTTTATTATATTCTATTAATAGGTACAACCTACTTTTGAAAGGATATATGAACCCCTATGTTTATTGCAGTACTATTTACATTAGACAGATTATGAAAGCAGCCCAAGTGCCCGTCAATAGATGAATGGATAAAGAAGATGTGGGGGATGTATATGTAAAATACAATCTATATATATTCATCCATAAAAAGAATTAATTGCTATTTACAACAACATGGATGGATGTAGAAGTATAATGCTAAATGAAATAAGTCAGTCAGAGAAAGACAAATACCATATGATTTCAGTCATGTGGAATTTAAGAAACAAAACAGATGAACAAAGGAATAAAAAAGAGACAGACAAACCAAGAAACAGATTCTTAACTATAGAGGACAAACTGATGTTTACCAGAGGGAAGGTGGGTGAGGGGATGGGTGAAATAGGTGATGGGGATTAAAGAGGAGTACACTTAGCATGATGAGGCACTGAGTAATGTATAGAATTGTTGAATCACTATATTGTACACCAGAAACTAATATAACACTGTATGTTAACTATACTGGAATTAAAATTTAAAAAATTAATAAATTTTTTTAAAAAGAAAAAATATGCATTTAATAAAAGCAAATAAATGGAAGTTCTATTATTAGTTTAATTCAAAATCACCTCTAAATTTTATAGTAAGCACTATTATTCGACTGTCATATGCATATTATTTGTGATTTTCATCAATACACAATTTTTTTGCAGAGCAATGATCATGTGTTTTATTTAAGGTTAAACATAAAATAATGTCATACTGTGCATTAAAATATATTATAGACAATAAGACTCTGACATCAAGATGTCTATTTTTTTGTTGCTGTTGTATAAAGAATGGTACAGTGAATAGAAAAGTCAAATTTCTGCTTGTGTTGTTCTTCATTTTCATGGTCAAGGCCAACACAAAACATCAAGGAGCAGTCAAGAGAATATAATTCTTTTTTTTTTTTTAATTTTAAATTTAAGTATAGTTAACACACAATATTACATTAGTTTCAGGTATACAACATAGTGATTCAATTTCTCTATATGTTGTACGATGCTCACCAAAAATGTAGCTACCATCTGCCACCATACAACACTATTACAATATCATTGACCATATTCCCTATGCTGTGTCTTTTATTTCTGTGACTTATTCATTCCGTAACTAGAAAGCTATATCTCCCACTCCCCTTCACCCATTTTGCCATTCCCTCACCCCTTCTCTCTGGCAACCCTCAGTTTTCTCTCTGTATTTATAGGTCTGATTTTTATTTGTTTATTTATTCATTTATTTTGTTTTTTAGATTCCACATAAGAGTGAAATCATATGGTATTAAGACAATAAAACTCTTAAAGCCAACTTAAAGTGCTTTGCACTTCTACTCTCAGAGCCTAAATGAAATGGGACTAATTCTGATAGCTTGTACAATGTAGAATAAAAATTATAGCACCACTACTAAAATGTAAAAAAAAAAAGACTATTGGATTGATTATGAGATTCCATAATTCCAAAAGAAACTATTGAATAAAAATTTGGATTTAAGTAAATACAGGCACAATGGGAAACGGCTTCTGAAATAAGTGTGTTTGACTCTAAATTGTTTTTAAATGATCTGACTAAAATAATTTTCCTGAAAATTTCAGAAGGTGCACTATATTATCTTACCCATATATAAACATTTTATAATTAGAGTGATAGGAAAATTATTCTTCTATAATCAACCTTTGAATTCTCAATTCCTCTTACTAGCAGTACACTTTGCATCTTATAGTGATGGTTCCTAGGAAGGCAGGAACTCATAAAAGAAAGTTTGATCTGGCTGGCTGAATTTCACTGGGGTTTATTGGTCCAGGGAAAACGTTACGCTTTTGATAAAAATTTATGCACCACTCTCAGCACAGTACAGAGATATTTTTCAATGTTTATAAGCTCCAAAATTATGATATTTCTCCAAGTCTCCATCCACTGTTTCCAATTAGTCCTCCTACATAACTGAAAACTGTCCCCTTTTATCCAAGAGGATTTATCTTGTTCTCCAATGTTTCTATAATGACCAGGCACTTTTTTGCCTGTGCTTATCTGCAAGAAGAGGAATTTACATACTTTATCCTTCTGTCTATTGCTTTTAGGAGCAGGTCTAGGTTTATATACCTGAAGTTTTACAACTTCTTATATTGTCTTAAGAAAAGGAATACAATATTGTGAATACAAAATAAAATATAGAAATAATTATGCAAAATGAAAAGAATAAAAACAAATGACCTAATTTTAAAAATCTGAGAATTGACAAAACTATTACAGTATCCAGGAAAACATAGCATAATACTTTATCAAGAAGTTACCTGCTAAATCTCATACTATTCACATTGATTCATTGATGGATATGCATAGGAAGTTTTTCCAGGAACATTTTACTTCACTTGAGGTCATTTCATTCCACTGTGGTAATTTTGCCAGCTTTTTGTCTAGAATCACTCGACTTCATCAGAATAAGTTGTGTCAAAACTTTAAGATGTGATCCAACTCACTGGGATGTATGACACACAGCTTCACACACAGGTGAATATGTTGCACGTTGCAGGAAATGCAGGATTTCTGATAAACTTGATTTTGTGATATTTCCATCAAAACAAAAATATAGTATGTTTATAATTACATATCCATCCTCATTGGATAGATTCCTAGCAGAAGTGAGCTTCCATGTTGACTGGATCACCATGAGAATTGAATCCTCTGCTTAAAAGTTTGTACTCTGGGGGTGCCTGGGTGGCTCAGTCGGTTAAGCGTCTGCCTTCAGCTCAGGTCATGATCTCCAGGTCCTGGGAGCAAGTCCCGCATTGGGCTCCTTGCTCAATAAGGAGTCTGCCTCCTCCTCTCCCTCTGCTCCTCCCTGCCCCCCCCCCCACCATGCTCTCTCTCTCTCTCAAATAAATAAATAAAATCTTAAAAAAAAAAAAAGGAAGTTTGTACTCTGGATGATTATGGAATTTTCCATGTGCCAGGTTTTCTTTCTGTCCATTTCAAATACCATTTCTCTTTCTGACTTCATATTTCCTGTGTTCAGAGCATATACTCCTATCTCAATCAGACCCCTGAACCTATTCCTTCAGGTCATGACACCAAGTAAGTTGACACAATGGACAGTGGAGTTCTGGTCCCATCTCCATTTCTCACCTCAGACCAGTCCTGTAGTTTCCCTGTGTCTTTAGTTATTTATGTGTAAGATGAAAAGTCTAAACTAATTGTTTTTTAATATCAGTCACTCAAGTACTAAAGTTTCTTTAAAAAATGGGAAGAGGAAGATTATTAGGGGACGAGGAAGCAAATATTTGGCTAAATTAGATATAGTGAGAGAGAGAGAAAGAAAACAGGTAAGAAGAGAGGGTATTAGAAAAAGGGAATGCATATATACAGCTGAACAGAAGTTGGAGCAGAGGCATGAAATCATTTGTGATGACCCGAAGATAAAGGCTGTCTAAAGATGTAAGATGAGAAAGGTAAAGTTAGCAGTTTCAAGAGGAAACTGATTTGATAACAGTGGGATAAGGCAGGTGAAAAGGCCTGAGATCTCTAACTAGATCTGACAGTAAGAATAGAGAATTGTCCCAGAATGAATGGCAAGAATATTTTTCATATTAGGAAGAGAGCCAAGGTCAACAAGCAAAGCATGGTATCCGGAAGGTATGATAGCAGACACAGATGGAAGCCCACCAGCACTGCTAGCACTGAGGGCTTCCATTTGTGTCTCTGAAGTTCTTTTTTTTTTTTTTTTTAAGATTTTATTTATTTGCGAGAGAGAGAATGAGAGATAGAGAGCATGAGAGGGAGGAGGGTCAGAGGGAGAAGCAGACGCCCCGCTGAGCAGGGAGCCCGATGCGGGACTCGATCCAGGGACTCCAGGATCATGACCTGAGCCGAAGGCAGTCGCTTAACCAACTGAGCCACCCAGGCGCCTGTGTCTCTGGAGTTCTGATGAACAATCAGAACAGGAGCACATAGAAGCCAGGGCCAAGTTATATACAGTGATTGATGTTGTAGTCAGCACTGGAAAAATCTGTCAGAAGACAAACTGAAGATTATAAATAAGGTTCCAGTCTTTGGAAAAATGAATGCAAAATGCAACTGAACCCCAGTACTATATAGCCAAGAATGATCTGGAGACTGAGTCTCAAGAGTCCTATTTTTAAAACTAGAAGAAAAGCACAAACCAACCAATGGCATTTCAGACATTCTCATTGAACATATTGATTATGAACTCTGACTGCCTGACTTTAAATTCACATTATGGAGTTCATTAACTGAATGACATGGGGTGAGGTACTAACCCCTCTAAGCCTGCTTTCCCCATTGTGAGACTGAAGATCCTGAGGGTGAATTGGTTATGAGGATTAGGTGAGATTATATGAGTACATAAGATACTTTGCAGAAATATGTGGTTCAAATGCTCTACAAATGTTAACTGTCATTATTGTTAATAGTATTGTTGTCATTGCTGCTGTTATCTCAATATTTTTGGTAAAAAAATGCATGTAGGAAAGGGGGCTATGCTTTATATGTGGACAGCTCCTGAGGATGAAAACGCAGATTGGTAAAGAGAAAGGAATAGAGATTGTAGGGAGGAACAGTACTTAGGCAAGAACCCATTTCCAGCTGCACGGTAAGTTCAGTAGAGGACATGAGGTGGAGAGATTGAAACTCAGGAGCTCACATAGGCCCATTTATATAGATTCTGTGCTTTAGAAACTGTCTTAATAGTTTCAAATACATTTATTCTTTCAAGCCACCTTGGGGCATTGGCATTCACATTTCTGGTTTATGTATTTTATAGGAAGCCAAACCTCAGAGAGTTTGTATAGCTTGCTTATAAAGGAAGAATATATGCTGGCACATGGATCAAGAGATCCTATGACATCAAGGAGTTACAGTGCCCGTGGAGTAGCTAAGAGAATCAGCTGATAAACCAGTAGCCAAGGGAAGTGTGTGGAGAAAGTGTAGTAGTTTAGTATAGAAGTTTAGAGGCACATACTTGGCACAAACCACTTCAGTCCACGGCCTGCCTCTAGTTTTTTGTCTCTGTGATTTTATTATTTATTGTCCCTTTGAGCCTCAATTCCTTATCTATGAAATAGGCCTAAAAATAGTATCTCACAGGGACATTTTGAAGATTAGAAGAGGTAATATGTACAAAGTGCTAGAGAGTACCCAAAGTATAGTAAATGTTAACTTACTTACCAAATTTACTGTTGCTTTTTTATAATGATTCTTAATCTTTTAAATTTCACAGGCAAGTAAATATCTCCAAAATATGTTTTGAGGAAGAAAAATAAGTTTTAAAATTTTTATTTTTCCAAGTAAGGACATTTTAAAGTAATTAACTTCCATCTACTGTCATCATTTCATAGGATAAATGATATTGTAACACAAAGAACTTAGGAAAATACATCTCAAAATAAAAGAACATCCATTAAATAAATCAAATCAGCTTAATGGAAAACTCTGAGGTGCATTGTTTTTCTTTTTCTCAGACATGTGAAACCTTCATCACAGACCAGTTTATGAGGCATAGCCCCCCAGCAGATCCCTCAGCCATGCAAGTAGAAATAAAGCTTCTTCTATGAAATTCCACATTTGGAACACCATGTCTAGTTCCTTGGTATCTCTGTGGAGGACAGAAAAAGCAACAAGAGCAGGGTCAGATCTTCCTCATAAAAACTTCAAAGGGTCCAGTTGTGAAGTAAGAAATTTGAGGCCCAGGTATATTAGGAAGAGTTAAAAAGTGTCCACCTAAGGTGGTGGAATTTTGGGTGTCACTGTGCTCATAAACACTGGACCATATTACTGCCAAAAAAGCTAGAAGTCAGCATTTGGGAAGCCAAATTCCTAAGAAGAATTGGATTCCTATAGATACCATATGAAAGACTATTTAGATGAGCCTCATAGAACATATTCAATAGGAGAAGAATGCAAATGTATTTTGGATAGATGTACGTAGATCTCTGAGTGGGAGAATGACTTTTTAAAGCATTAACTGCTGAGTCGTTTAATTTTACAAAGGGGATAAGGGACATAGGACATACTAAAGCTCCTTTTCTAGTATATCCTATAACTAGCTTGGGAACATTCCAAAGTTGCCTTAAATTGTTTATGTTGAGAGACAAATATCTAGGGAGCAATAGTTCCAAGCACTAAATGATACCCCAGTTAAGCAGAGAATGTAACTTAGCAAAGGGAAATGAAAAGCTGCAACAATACGCTATTCCAATGACAAAGAAATTAACTCAGTGAACTGTTACTTTGTAAACCACGCTTTCTTTCCTTCCCAAGTGTTGATAAAATCCTGCCTGCCAATGTTGTATAGGACAACTTCTCATCCTTCCTTATTTCATAGTGAAAACAAAGGCATGAGATGATGTTTGCCAACCTCAATAACTATTAATATTTTTAGTTTACCTACTATTTCAATACTATGATGCACAATTTTTAAAACTATGTCAGGAATGAATAGTACATATGTGATAGTGTCAATCACACATGAGAGAATAAGTCCTTACAACCAGTTTAAGTATAAAATAGTGTAGTATTAGACATGCTTTAATCCTCTTTCAAAAATATTTGGGGGGCGCCTGGGTGGCTCAGTCGTTAAGCGTCTGCCTTCGGCTCAGGTCATGATCCCAGGGTCCTGGGATCGAGTCCCACATCGGGCTCCCTGCTCAGCAGGAAGCCTGCTTCGCCCTCTCCCACTCCCCCTGCTTGTGTTCCTGCTCTCGCTATGTCTCTCTCTGTCAAATAAATAAATAAAAAATCTTTAAAAAAAAAAAATATTTGGAAACAGGTCATCAAAGTGCATTAGCTGGTCCCATCTTAGAGGCAAATCAAAACTCAAATGACAGTTAATTTATTCAAAAAGATTTATTGATTGTCTATTCTATACTGAGTAGGGACTGTGGAGTCACACAATAAAAAACAAAACAGTTTCAGCTCTCAGGGACAATCACACTATACATTATTTAACAGAAATATGTAGGATCAATGCATGAGCAGACAACTACAAGTACAGAGAAGGAGGATCATAAGCCAGGTCAGAATGGATGGGTAATCAGGAAAGTCTTTTAGGAAATGACATCCAGGCTGGGTACAGTATGGGGAAGGGAAATTTGCATATCCTGTTACAGGTGAAAGGCACAAGTACAAAGCCTCAGAGGAAAGAAAGCATCGTACTTTCAGAAAACAAACACCCCAGCCATTACAGTATTCACTGGGGGAAGAACATATGAGCAGGGTTGTAAGAAAAGAGTGGATAGGTAGGTAGATGCTGGATCATGAAGGATTAAGGAACTTGAATTCTATTCTGAGGATAATGGGTACCTGCTTGCCATGCCTTTGGTCCCATCAGAGCATCAGTCTCAGAAGGCTAAATTTATACTTGGAAGAAAAGATGAGGGATTTTATTTTTGAAAGGGTTGGTAAGGCTTAGAGAACAGAGCTATAAGACTAACTTAGATAAAGGTCTCAAAAATGCAGCAGAAGTCCAGGCTACTAGGAACAAAGGTGTCCAATAAGTCATTCCTGGCATCTAACAAAGCCTAATATAATTTGATATATGTCTTAGTCTATTCAGGCTGCTATCACAAAATACCAGTGACTAAATAACTCATAAACAATGAAAATTTAATTCTGACAGTTCTGGAAGCTGGGAACTCTAAGATCAAGGTGCCAGCAGGTTCACATTCTGTGAGCGCTCTGTTCCTGGTTCACAGCCAGGGTCTTCTCATTGTGTCCTCACATGATGGAAGGGGACTAGGGAGGCTTGGGTTCTCTCTTATGCGAACTAATCACATTCATGAGGCTCTACCCTCAAGACTTAAGTACCTCCCAAAGGCCCTACATCCTAATAATATCACCTAGGTATTAGGATTTTAACACATGGATTTTGGGGGAACACAAATATTCAAGCCACAGCAATACATCATGTTGGTAACTGTACCATTATTTCTTCCATCAGTAATCCTTAGCAAACTTCAGTAACATAATCTTGCTTCCTTAGTATGATTCAGCTTGGATTCAACCCAGACTTATCCTGCCCACCTTTCCTTTTACCCCTGCATTTCATACAAGAAGAAACAAATGGTCAATGAAACAAAGATAGTAAGTACCTCAAGGCTGGACAGAGAGTGAGCCAGTGGTAGAACCAATCTTTAGTCCCCCTTTTTACTTTCTGCCTGCATGATTCCTAGGGTTAGAATTTTCAATTGTGTTTTGGAATGATTAACTGAAAAGATCTTGCTGTGAGGCCATTGATGAAACCTCTCTGATCAAGGCACTAAGGACTCTGGGCCACAAAAATTACATATAATATTTACAAAGTGCATGTGGAATGGGACATATTATATTCAATTAAACTAAACTATTCTTGATTTTTTTTTTTTTTAAAGGAGCTTGGAGACTAATTTCAGTATGAACCTAACTCTGAAGTCACCACTCCTGAGTGATGAAGCACTTGCCATTCATCATGAAGGGACTGAACTTGGTGAACCCTGTATAAATTGGTGACAGCATTACTTTTCAAAAAGACTATCTTTCTAAGATTTTATTATCTTACAAGCCTTCTCAAGCATTTGTTAATATAGTGGCTTAGAGGTTTTGATTTCCTTTGAAGGAAGAAAGATGGCCAATAAGTATGCAATTTGGGAGGAGATGTGATGATTAATTATTTCCCTGAGTTATTTGGAGGTTAAGGGTAGAAAATTCTCACTTTGTTATGGCCTCTATGGCTTTTATTTACTATATCCTTACCCTTACTACCTACCCACATGCATAGATGATAGTAGGAATATATTAGACATATGTACTGATAAATTATCACGTTGAAGTGTTAACAATAATGGCAGCAATGAATGACTCTTCTCTTTATCCATGCCCTTGTGTAGTCCCCAGCCACACTGGTCCTGGGCTTGGTTAGATGACTTGCTGCAGCTAATGGGATGTCAGCAAACATGCCAGAAGCAGAGGCTTGAAGAGCATTTGCACCTTGGGTCTTGCCTCCTTAGAATGCTGTCAACGTATGAAAAAGCCAGGCTAGGACTAAATTGTTGGAGAAAAAAGGCCCAGCCTACAGCTAGCACCAACATGTGAATGGGACCATTTTTTATCATCTAGCCCAACCAAATTGTTAGATTCTACAGCCACATTAGTGACCCAAGCACACTGGCAAGCAGAGCAACAGAATTTTGAGTAAACTACATGGTTCTTGTTTTAAGCTACTAAGTTTTGGGGTGATTTGTTAGACACCACTAGCTTATTGTTACAATTACATAGTCCTATATGGCTGTACTATGTTATTCTTGTTTCTTTTTGTTTTTCACTCCTTCACTATAGAGAGGTAAAACGCATTCCCTACAATAAGAACTATATGTTTCTTAAAACATAAATATATTTTATGTTAACATATTAATATTAATAAATATATTAATTTTCATTTTCCCACCACCAATAATCCCTAGCCTATTTCAGTTTATTTGCATTATACACTATTTACTTTAGTTTTCTATGTCTAGCAACATGCAGTTAATGTGATTTGATGTGTATTTTCCCTGGGAAAAATTGTATGTTTCAAATGAAAACATCACACCATGCTAATAGGCATTTTTAGTTAAAATGCAGATCCTCCAAATGCAAGGGGGAACATTTGCAAAAACACTTTAGTTGAAAGTCTTGGTTCTGCACCATTAAAATTTGGTTTCTTGGATTTTTCCTTATCTGCCTGATATTTTAAGAATTCTAGAAGACAAAGCCAGTATTGTAATAATGCCAATAGGACCTGTTTGTAAAATATTCCACATCCAATAGATTGTACTGGGACTACTATGAGGACTGTATAAATAATACATTATGTGTTAAAAAGAGAGAGGACAAATTAATATTTGATAGTTTATGGCATATTTTAATATAATGTATCCAAAATTATCAGTATATGCTATGCCTATAAATGACAAAAATTACAGAAAAGCCAAAACTATGCTCTATTTTCAACTCTGAACTCTTTAGTAGATGGTATATATCATGAAAGTTTCCTAAGCACTCTGGTTTCTCTCCTTTGGGTCCTGTGTCTGTTCAGTTATTTATATACTTAAAGATTGTAAGTAGGTTAAGCAAGGATGAGAGATGAGGCTCCTATTGCTTTATTTCACCATCTTCCTTAATAGGTGTCTAATAATTCTTAGGAAAACAACTGAAGATCTGCAGTGTGTTTAGGGGATTATTAGGGAGTCAAATTCATCACGTTGTCTCTGTCACACAATAGCAGTTTGTACTCAGGGTCACCTTTTCTGACTGTAAGGGCTTGGTTAATTGAGACTATTGATTTTCTAAAATTCCTAGATAATATGACAACCGACTCAACACTTATACCTGTTACTCTTTAATTTCTTACATTTCCTTACTCAGATTTGGTCCAAGTGAATTTAAAATATCATCAGTGTTGATCCCTGAATTTGCAAAAGTTCGTTTTTTCCTCATTCATTAGTGTTTCAAGATGAAGTGTGAATATTCAGCCCATAATGGAAATAATGGGGCTATACCTGGAGGGATTAATTTACTCATTCAAAATCCATTGAGTGCCTATTATGTGTATTATGGCAGGTGCTAATAATGAAAAGCAAATGTAAAATATAGCCCCTACATAAAAGAAGCTTATTTTCAAGCAGGGCTAGTCATTGTAAGCTAGTGTAATTATACTGTAATGAAGAATTACATAGAACTGTGTGAGCATATTGGAGAGACAGTTATCTACCACATCAATAGCCCATGATTTGCATAGGACAGTTCCAAAAGTGAGTCTACTCTGAGCAGTCTAAGATAAATAAAAATGAAAAATATCGTGATTTTTAGTTGAAAAACAAAGCATATATTTTAACTGAACAGTTAAGGAAACTTGAAAACTGAAGAAATACAAAGTCCAGAGCGTAAGCTGTATGAGGTTAGGAATCACAATTGTTTCATTTACCAATGTACGCCTAGAACTTGGCACATTGCCTGGCACATAGTAGGTGTTAATGTAATATTTTATGTTAAAGAGAGAGAGAATTAATGAATAAAAGATACTGAAATGTTCCTATTTATGTGGTGTTCCATGAAGTAGAACTAATCTACATACTTATCATTGTGGTTACTTACAGCTGTTCTTTATAGAATGCTAGTATTCTATGGTTCTTTATATATAATAATTATAGACAACATTCTTAAATGCTTATTATATAGGTTTTAAGTAATTTATTATTTCCTAATTACATATGTATGAGGAAGGACCAACATTACCAACATGAGGACACCAAGGCCTACTGAAGTTAAATATCCAAATCTCTCATATCCAGGGCACATCAGAGCTGGATTATAAACCAATGTTTGATTTGGAGACCCACTGCCTTTCTGCTAAGGCAGAATTCTTTCACAGAAAGAAGTAACTTAGTTTTACCTATATGTTATTTCAGTACCCCATGACTGTGAAGGTTATTATCATTGCCTATGAAAATGCTTAAAAGATCAGAAGTTAGAAATGAAAAAAAAATCTCATTTATACCTTTCCTAGCTGTATGACAGCACTTAGTCCTAAGACTGGGAAAGACCTCTTTTGCATAGAGGGCTGAACACAGGAAGGAATACTATATCTTACTTTGCAGAAAATAACCTTTCAAGAATGAATGTATCTTCATAAATATATGAACCCTCTCACAAATAAATTTACCTCTCAGTTGTTTTTCCTAAGTTAACAAATTGAATAAGTGCTATGCTTTCTAGAGAGATTGAAAGTCATACATTGAAGAAACTTTGTTCTGTTTTGGATGCATTTCAAAGCCAGTAAATATATATTATAAGCAAAAATCAAGTCAACAAAGTAAAAGTGGTATTGAAGAGTATTGAAAAATGAGAGGAAGCGGTGTTGCTAGGAGCAGGAAGTTTGGAATTCCATGTAAAGAAACAGTATGTGCTGATTCACAGGAGAAAGTGCCAAAGGCTAATAGTTATTGGGAGCTCATAAGCTATTTTGCCATAGGAGCAACCATAGAAGATATGGCTAGCTTCCTAGGCCATTCTAAAAAATTAAATAGTCATTACATATCAGATAAATAAATAGTATTTTTACATGAACATGTATTCAGATTTTCAAGTTAGAATGGCTGTTACCCAAAATGCTTATTATATAGGTTTTAAATAATTTATTTAAAACTAATTTCCCCCTAACTTCATTCTATCTGTGAAACAGTTATATTAACAAAATTCCCATTGTAACTTGTGGCCTGGAGCTGGCAAGGTTGGAGGGTTGGGCTAGAGGGATGAGATGAAGAAAGGAAAGCAGAAGGAAAAGAAATGCAGGAGAAGGAGGGTACTATTTTGAGTCAAGCTATGAAGGTTTAGGTTTGAGTTTGCCCAAAGGACATAGAATTTAATGATGAAAATAATCAAGTTTGGAAAATAACCTTTGAATAGGGATTGCTCATGAATAATTTAAAACCAATGTATAGACACACAAATTTGCATCCATATACACATGTACACTCAGAAGTGCTTTTGTTCACTAAAATAAAATAAAATAAAAGCAATAGAGGACATGTGAATGCCATCTTAACATATCATAAATTATTAAAAAGTTTACTTTGTCTTCTACCATCATTTCCTACTTGTCATTGAATTGTGTCTTTGAATGAGGAATCAGATGCACCAAAATTATATATAAAGAGAAACAGTACCTATAGGAGAACAAACTGGGTAGACTATATTGCCTGGTGAAATGGGTTAATCCAGAGACAAAGTTTGTTTTTTAATTGTATATATTTAAACTTTATGATTTGATATACATATACATAGTGAAATGATTTCTACATTAAGCTAACATATTCATTTTCTCACATAGTTATTTTTGTGTGTATGTGTGGTAAGAGTGTCTGAAAGCTATTCTCTTAGCAAATTACTGGTATTCAATACAGTATTATTGACTGTAGTTATCAATATTATAGACTATACCTTAGATCTGTGTACTTTTTTCATTCTACGTAGCTGCATCTCTGTACCCTTTGGGCATCTACCCATCCCCGCTCCTGGTTTATTTCAGATAGCTTAATGTCCCCTAGTTCCACCCATGTTGTTGCAAAGGGCAGGATCTCCTTCTGGGAGACAAAAATATTTTTGTGACAGTTTGCATGAAAAAATGACAGTTGCCTTCATACAATTTACTTTACAAGGGCATCCAGAAACTTAGTTTCTTGATCTGAGGAAAGCATCACTACACTGTGTCAAGAATTTAAAAAACTGTGTTATCTCACCTATTTATAGTTACTGTTATTGCTGCTGCTTTTGATGTTATGCAGACCATTGTTGTCTCCTTGTTATTTAGAGAGAAACTGATAAAACAAAAAAGACCTGGCACTTCTTTGTGGGAATATCAAAAAGAGACACGATTGGTGATTGTACTTCACCTTGCAGTGCTCTAATCTGGGCAAATGGGAAGATAGATTTAAAGGATGAAGGAACATTTGTAGCTAGGATTCATGTTAAATGTCTGGGATCAGTTGGGGGTGGGGAAAGAGTAGAGATAAGTAAGTCTGGACCCAACCTAGGACTTCAGGACCCAAAAGTGATAGAAACATGATGAGGAAGAATGCATCTCATGAATACGTTAGTCAGCAGTACCAAAGATGACTAGTAATTCAATGCCAAGGAGATATTCTGAGGAACAAATCATACAACAGTGTGCCTATACATAGTCATTATGTATTATTTCCCCTTTAATAAAAGGCTAATTTATGGTGTGTGACTTTTCATAAAGTATCTCGAGGTGGAAGGTGCTCCAGATCTAGTATCAGATATATGAGAATTTGAGAAAAAGGCAGAAGCATCCAAGGAGTTGAGCAATTAGAAGTTTAATGATATTATTAATAAGAAATTTCACACTGAAAATACTAGTAGAAGCTCATCTGAAGTGAATTAAGGGTGAATTCTATGTGGTAGATATATATATTTATATATATCAAGAGAATTCTAGAACTCAGGAGCTTGACTTTGAAGTGAATGAACTAGACATAAGTTCATGGGAAGGTTTGCTTATTTTAACCTGAGGAAAAAATACAACACAAATATGATCACATGCTGCGAGATAGGAGTCAGCAGAAAGGATGGAGTTAAAAATAAAGAAGAAATAGAGTCTACTTGCACAAACAAGACATAAGCAAAGACAGGATGGAGGTTCAAAGCAGAGACTCTTTGGTGCAGACCATCCCTCAGGAGGGTGGCCAGAGATGGAGGGAATCAAGACTGGCATCTAAAGCTGCTTTGGGTTGGTGGAAACAAAATACAAGAAATGCCCAAGGAAACAGAGAGGGAGATATGGATGGCCCCTTAGGCAACACTTCAGAATTTCTAAATGATTTTGGTAATGATTTTCCCTGAAAGAAAGATTCAAACCAGTGGTCTACAAATAAATGTGTACAGATCAGGAGACACTGAAGGACAGAACCCGACTGCTTTTAAAAGTGAGAGAATTTATGTATATATATATATATAATTTATAAAATTATATTAAAATATAATTTATAAATAAATTATAAATAAAAATATATATATATTTATGATCATGATAGCTATAAATTACTTTTACTATTTTGTTTTTAAGCACTTCCTACCTGCTGTGTGTGTGTGTGTGTGTGTGTGTGTGTGTGTGTGTACATGATGTTCATAAGTTCCCAAATAGGGGCACCTGGGTCCGTCCTGGGATCGAGCCCCACATTGGGCTCCCTGCTCAGCGGGGAGCCTGCTTCTCCCTCTCCCACTCCCTCTGCTTGTGTTTCCTCTCTCACTGTCTCTCTCTCTGTCAAATAAATAAATAAAATCTTAAAAAAAAAATAAGTCCCCAAACAGATACAACCCAAAGAGGACTTCACTAAGACACATTATAATAAAACTATCAAAAATCAAAGATAAAGAGAGAATTTTGAAAGCAGCAAGAAAAAAGAAACTAATCTCTTACAAGGGATATCCTATAAGGCTACTAGCAGTTTTCTCAGTGGAAACGTTACATGCCAGAAGAGAGTGGAATCAAAGTGCTGAAAGAAAAATCTGCTAGTCAAGAATGCTTGACTCTCCTTTAGAAATGAAGGAGAGATAAAGGCTTTCCCAGACAAATAATTAGACCTGCCTTACAAAATACTGAAGGGCATTCTTCAAGTTGAAATGAATGGCCGCTAATTAGTGACATGAAAATGTATGAAAGTGTAAAACTCACTAGCAAAGATATATATATAGAATCAAATTCAGAATACTCTGATACTGTAATGGTGTGTTAAATCACGTAACGCTAGTATACAGATTAAAAGACAGAAGTATTAAAACTAGTAATAGCTACAATAATTTGTTAATGAAAACATAGAATAAACAGATGTAAACTATGATAACAAAAGCATAAAATATGAGGGGAGGAAAGGGTAGAGTTTTTGTATTTGATCAAATTTAAATTCTAAGCTTAAAATAGATTCTTACAACTGTAAGAGGTTGTATTCAAGCTGCATGGTAACCACAAGGCAAAAACCTATAGTAGATACACAAACAATAAAGAGAGAGGAATCAAAGCATACTACTAGAGAAAAGTCATCAAATCACAAAGGAAGACAGTAAGAGAAGAAGAAAGGAACAGTGGAACTAAAATTATCCAGAAAATAATTAATAAGATGGTAATAGTAAGACCTTACTTATTAGTAATTACTTTTAATGTAATGGATTAAATTATCCTACCAAAAAACATAGAGTGGCTAAATGGATTTTTAAAAAGACCCAATCGTATGCCACCTATAAGAGATTCACTTCAGCTTTAAGAACACACATTGGATGAAAATGAAGGGATGAGAAAAGATATTCCATATAAATGGAAACCAAAAGAGAACAGAGGTAGCTATACTTAGATCAGACAAAATAGACTAAAACTCAGTAATTGTAGCAAGAGACAAAGAAAGTCATTATACAATGATAAAAGTCAATTTGTTAAGATGATACAAGAATTATAAATATATACACACCCAACAATGAGGTACCACATTTATTAAGCAAATTTGAACAGAAGTGACAAGTAAAGAGATAGCAATGCAATAGTAGTAAGAGACTTCAGTATACTACTTTCAACAAGATATATCATCCAGACAGAAATCAATAAAGAAGTACTGGGAGAAAATATTTATAAACCACATATCTGATAAGGGGTTAATATCTAAAATACATAAGAAACTCATATGACTCAATAGCAAAAAAGAATAATCCAATTTAAACATCAGTAAATGAAATGAATAGACTTTTCTTTCAAGAAGATATACAAAGAGCCAACAAGTATATCAAAAGGTGCTCAACATCAATAATCATCAGGGAAATCAAAACTACCTAATACCTCTTAGATGGCTATTATCAAAAAGTTGGTGAGGAGGTTGAGAAAAGGGAACCCTTGCTCTTTGTTACCAGGAATGTAAACTGGTGCAACCATTATAGAAAACAGTATTCCCTGAGAAATTAAAAATAGAACTACAAAAAAATCCAGCAATCCCACCTCTGGGTAAATATTTTGGATAGATATTTGCACATTAATGTTCACTGCAGCATTATTCACAATAACCAAGATACAGAAATAACCTAAATAAACTCATAAAAACAAATAAACTCATAAAAATAGAAAGGTTATTGCCAGTGGTTTGGGGGTAGGAGAATTGAGGAGATGTTGGTCAAAGGGTATAACTTCTAGTTATAGGATGAATAAGTTCTGAGGATTTAATACCTCATAGTAATAAGTAATACTGTATTTGTTAAATATTTTATTTTTAAGTATTCTCTACACACAACGTGGGGCTCAAACTCACAATCCCAAGATCAAGAGTTACATACTCTACCACGTGAGCCAGCCAGGCACCCTAGTAATACTGTATTTTATACCTGAAATTTGCTAAGAGAGTAGGTCTTTAGCATTTTCACCAAATTGAGGGAGAAATAGAGCTATGTGTGTTGGTAGACATGTTAATTAACTTGATTTTGGTAATCATTTCACAATGTATACATATGCCAAATCATCACATTGTATAGTTTAAATATATACAATTTTATTTGTCACTTATACAGTAATAAAGCTGGAAAAATGAATAAATATATAAATCATGATTCTATAAATTGCTCATTATTTGACCTTGAACAACTCATTCAGTGAGCTCCAACTAGCAAAACCTGTCTATTTGGAAGATTAAAAATGTTAAATGCACATGTTAATTTTTTGTCTTTAAGAGAGACATTAATAAATTTATTCCATTTTTTCATAAAATAATAACCACTAAATTCATAGAAATAAAGTAAATTATGATTTAAACTTAATGGTCATAATTATTACTGCATTTCACTTGAGGAGCCTCATTTTTCCACATACCCTTGCTGGTAAATTTGTAATAACTCTCCAACTGACTTAAGACTTCACTAGAAGTTTTGTCTCAGTGAGCAAGAATATATTGGGCTCATTATATAGCTCAAAAAATAAAATAATATAATTTCTTCCTAGCGTTACATGAGTGCATGAGTCAGTTCAATACTTTCCCCCAACCAAATTGCACAACATTTAATACATGACACACCATGAGAGGCACCTTTCAATTACAAATGCAAGTGTACCACACTACATTCTGCTGAAGAACCCATTTCTTTACATGTTTTGTCTGTTAATAAACATTGTACATATAGAACTAAATATATGTGTGAGTGTGTGTGCTTGTGTGTGTGTCTGTCTCAGTTTACTAGAAGTGGGGAGAAGAACTCCTATCCTCTTCTATTTTTTTGAAAGCCGATTTGAAGCATCGTTCCTCTTGATCATATCCATTCTTGTGTTGTCTTACAATTAGTCATGTTAATGACCTTTAATGCTGTCAAAGATTTGTAAACAGATTTTTAACAAGGTGAATCTAATATTCAGGAAATGAGTTTTTCTCTGATTGATCTGTACAAAACAAATAGCAACAGCAACAAATGTAAAAACCACCTCTCTAGTGTACTGATTGAAATTTTTCCTAGGGTGAAAATAGCATCCATAGAGGTCATTAAGTTTCCTTATCTGAATTTCCTTTGAGAAAGGGATCTTGGATAGAAGACTAATTTGGTCCAAAAAGACAAAAAGGAATTTAATGTTTAAGTGGCTTAACAACCTTTCTAATGCTCATGAATTAAGAAATGTAAGTGAATTCAAAATTTAATAATAAATTCTAATATAGTGTTTTAAGTTTTAACAAGATTGGAGAAAACTTTTATTAAGTTGATTAATAATGTGATTACTAATAAGATTTTCCAATGTGCCAAGCACTCTGCTGTTTTTACATTATTTTTACCTTCATCTACCACATAACGGAGGTATCCACATTCTGAACACAAAATAATTGATTTTAATGGGCAAGGTAATTTATTCAAGATCATCCGGAGGACCCAAAACCAGGACAGTTTTAATTCAGATTCTATTTTTGTAAGCATCTCCCATTGGCCAGACAAAATGATTATCTGTGATCAAGCTCTCCTATCAAGCAATAATCATATTTATTATTTGCTTAGCACTGGATTGCTTATAAATCATTTGAATATTTCATTTTATCAGAGAGGATTATTGGATTCATCTTAAACAGAGAAAATTGCCGAAGTGGAAGAGTAGGACTTACGATTCTAAGACACAGCCCTATCTGGTGAGTTCGCCAATCCAGAGTATCCACTCTAACTTCACTGATAAATTTTTCAAATCTTAGCGCCAACACAAGAATCAAGCTTAGTTCAAGGGGAGAATCAAATGAGGAAATAGAAAAGGAGCTTTGGGGCTGATAGAAGCATCTGTCTCTAGCTTATTGAACAGGGCCCACAGAAACCCAAGAAAGGAAGTAAATTATTTCAAAAGGGCAGCGGGTGTTGCTTCTAAGTTGCAACGATCACCAGGAAGTTTCATTTAAATTCATATGCCAATGTCTGCAAGATTTTTCTCCTAATAGGCAATCACTTGACAATGAAGCAGAGTAGCTTAAGTTGAAATTTTCCTGGAATTCAGTATTCGATATTGCTACAGATTGGTGAGAATTGCTGAAAGCTTAAGGTAACAAAGAATATTGCATTTTTTAGTATATCAGAGCCTCAAGTTCTTTCTGGTTGTCATTTAAAAGTCTGAAAAGAATGAAGTCAATTTTTACTGTTTTATAGCAAATAATAATGACTTAGTGATTAAAATCTGTGCCATCTCAGAGATTCATATTTTCTCAGTTGAGGGGATATGAATTCAATGCTTTGGTTAAAAATATGTGATTATAAAAAAATAAACTATGAGAAAAAAAATGACAGTAAAGCCTATAAAACAGTTTTTATGGTCAGAGCATAAAAGAGTGCAGAGCTTGCTTCTGTAACATAAAAGAGTGTAGAAATTGTAGGAACATAGTTTGTTTTCTGATAAAATTGCTCTTCATGTTCTCCTGGTATGTTAGGCTCTTGGACCTAATTCCACTGTGTAGGAAGAGGGGGGTTCCCCAGGCCAATAACAAGCAGTTCTCAGTAAACAGGCGGGGTGTCTGAAAATTCAATTCAATTCAGACACTCTCTACCTGGGATAGCATCACACTCCACAGGTTAAAGTCTTAGTTTCATAAGACTCCTCCCTCACCACCACCTCCCAGACCAGTCACATGTTTGTTACCTATGCTTCTGACCAACCAGCTGCAGATTGGAGGGTCCTACAATCCCCTTCAACTCAGAATGCCAATTGCAAGTCCAGGTTTTTTTTTTACCTGTACCTGTAGCTCTGAACCTTGGGTTCAGTTAATTTGCTGGAGTGGAAACTCAGAGAAACGTCTTACTTACTAGGTCACCTGTTTATTGTAAAAGGATATAATGCAAGCACAGCCAGATGGAAGAGATGCATAAGGCAAGGTATGAGGAAAGGGTGCAGAGCTTCCATCCTCTCTCTGAGCCACTCTCACTTAATGTACACATGTTCACCAACCTGGAAGCTCTCTGAATCTCTCTGGTTTTTATGGAGGCTTCATTGCATAGGTATGATTTATTAAATAATTGGCGACTGGTGATTTATTTAACCTCCAGCCCCTCTCCGCTCCCAGGAAATCAGGGAGAGGGACTACAAGTTCCACTGTCCTCTGGCAACCAGCTCCCAACCTTAGATGCTTTCCAAAAGTCACCTCATTAACATTAACCCACCAGTTGTGGTGGACAGGGGTTTATTATGGATAACAAGACATCATTTACCTTTATGGCCTAGAATCAGATTTCAAGAACTGAGCTCAGGATCAAATGTTGTAACAAAAGGTGCTCCCAATTGCTTTTATCACTTAGGAAATTTCAAGGGTTTAGGAGCTGTGAGCCAGGAACCATGAAGGGAGACCAAATATACAGGAGAAATATATTTTGGTCATCTGAATGAAATACGTATTTCTTTTTTTTTTTTTAAAGTATCCCAAAATCAGGTGTTCCAAATTTTAGGTAAACTTTTTTTTTAAAGATTGTATTTATTTATTTGACAGAGAGAGAGATAGTGAAAGCAGGAACACAAACAGGGGGAGTGGGAGAGGGAGAAGCAGGCTTCCCGCCGAGCAGGGAGCCTGATGCAGGACTCAATCCCAGGACCGTGGGATCATGACCTGAGCTGAAGGCAGACGCTCAACGGCTGAGCCACCCAGGCACCCCAATACATATTTCTTATAAATTACAATACTGCAACTTCATTTTAGTATATTTGGTTTTGTTTTTAATAATATATATTTATTGAATAATATTCTGAGAAAGGTCTATGGGCTTCATCAAACTGACAAAGTGGCCTATAGCAGAATAAAAGTGTAAGATTCTTAATTCCACTCCAAAGCTTTTCTCTTTCTCCTATTCCACATTCAGTAGCATCTTGACCTGTCCTCTCTACCTTAAGAATACATCTCAATCCAACCGCTTTCATTATGTTTACCACTACTCTCTTAGATCAGGCCAACATCTTACTGGCACACCTGAAATCACCTTCTCAAACATCTTCTTACCTCCATTCTTGATCTTTACAGCAGGGTATCTCAGCTGGGAGTGATTGTGCCCTCCTTCTTGCCAAGGAAATTGGGCAAAGTCTGTGGACCCTTTTGGTTGTCACAACTTAAAGGGTCTTGCCAGTATCCACTGGGTAAGGGCCAGGGATGCTGCTAACCACCATACAGTGCAAAGGACAGCCCTCTACAATAAAAACTTACCTGGCTCAGAATGTCAATGCTTCTCAGGTTGAGGAACCCTGGCTCTATAGTCTTTCTCCACATACGATATTCTTTAAAAAAACACGAGACAAATCAGGTTCCATGCCTTCATAAGATTCCCATCACGTTGAGAAGAAACCCAGTACTCCTTACCGTGTTCTACAAAGCCTTGCATGATTTGGCCCCTGACTATGTCTGTGAAGTATCCTCCTCATTCACTCTGATGCAGCCACACTAGCCTACTTTTAAGAGATCCCCACTCCTTTTGTTTTCTACATAAGGGCCTTACATATCTAAATTCTAGGATTTAGAATGTTCTCCTTCTAGATATTTACTTGGCTGACTCACTTCATGCTGGTATCAAAAGTCACCTTTCGTAACTAAAATAGCATCTCACCAATTCAACTGTGTTCCAATGGAACTGTTATTTCAAGCAGGCACTGATCAACATGTGCAACTCTGTAACTGATAATTCCATTATCAGTAAACCCTATGGGTCAAATCTTCCTTTTTTTTCATGTTGGTTTTCATTCAGGTGGTATTATCTTCTCATCTGCATGGATATGTTTTACTTCATACAAGCCATTATAGTTGTAATAAGTGTTTGTAGAACTTTGAGACCTATGATGATATTATTGTTCTCTAGATAGAATTTATGTCTGCTTCTATTAACACTTTCAATGCAAGATCATCTTCATCCAGTTTCAGAGATGGAACCAATTGAAGCTTCCTTCTAGTTCATGTGTGTTCCTAGGGCTTTTGGGGAGGGGGTACCCAACCCAAAGTAAATTTGCTCCATCATGGCTTTCCTTACCAGAATAATGTGGTCCAACATGTCTATGAAAAAGTCTGGTTCAGTCTTTGAGACCTCCCTCAGCTGTTTCATCTCTCACCCAAGAAATTATTCTCTGGCTTAACTCTTTAGGATTGATAATAAAGGGAAAAGCCTGACGTGGGAAAAAGCCAGCAATAAAACTTACAGTGTAATCTAAACATTCTCTGATAAAACTAGACAGGAGTAGAGGCCAGGGTAATAAGCAACAACAACAACAGAATTTTAACAGACCACCATTGTTTAAGGAGAATAAAGGAGATGAATGAATCAAAGGTCACTGTGAGTGATTAGACTTGAAAGACATACAGTATAAAACATAGTGGAAACATTAATAGAGAGGGTATCTTTTTTATTTTAGGAAAATTGGTTTGACCTGCTTACTTAGGAATAATTCATTAAATCAATGTATGTGTGTGTAATATCTGGCCCTAATCAATGTAGATTACAGTTGTGATTAAGGGAATCTTCTGCCCTTCAACCATGCAAATTCTATTGTGAAAGGCAGAGAAGTGGACAGAAAATTCGAATACAGTGTAGTATGGTACAATATAGTTGTGGTACAATAGGGGTGTGTATGGAATGTTACCATAGGAAAGGGGTGACTATCTCAGGAAGAAACAAAAATAAAGATAAGTAGAAGTCAACCACACGAACAGTGGATAGAACATGTCTGATGGTCAGAGAGGCGAATGTTTTAGCCCTAGGAAAGAGAAAATATCTGTGAAATCATGGCTGGTTTACAGCATGAATGGAGTATGAGGTAGGTAGTGACAGAAGAAAGCAGGTTAAAAAATCATGCTTGGACTTTATTTTGATGACAGTTGAAGAATTTGTTTGGTTATATGCTCCTACCTCATCACAAGTAGATACAACATGTAGTTGTCCCTCAAGAGTAGGACAACCTTTTTAGCAATAATATGTTTTTGATATTGATAGATTTATCATTCTCAGATTGACGTGAATTATTTAAAGTCTGAAATAGGAACTTTAAAAAAATTAAAACACATTCTTGGGTATTTGCCTTTATGACTTAATAAAATGAGGGTGGGCTTTGAAATCCCATAAACTTTTGCTCATATCTCAGCTCTGTTCCTCCTATGTTGTGGATGTGAGCAAACCATTTAGTGTTCCGGACTGGGGTGTAATTTCTACCTGATGGTTATATAAGACAAAGAGCTAAACTAGAGGGTGCCTGACGACTAGGGAATACGCAAAAAATATAGATTCAGATATTTGCCTTGGAGACTTCTAAGAAAGAGATAAAACATTTTTAAAAGTTACAAAGCAAAAAAAAAAATCATTTAGAAGAGGCAACACTCGTCACTAAATTTTAAACACTGCATCTTTCCTTTTGACATTGCAGGCTATGCATGTTTCCTCTTAGGATTTCCCACACAACGGACAAACCTGGCAAGAGATTACCAATTCTGCATTGTCTTACGATCCGCCTTTGAAAGTCTAATATTTTACCTTTCACTTTACAGTTTTTATGCTATTACTTTTTATAATACCCTCTTAAGTACCTCCAGTCTCAGGAGATTATGATGTTCAGACCCTGAATGTTCAACATTACCTTGCAATCCATCACTCTCAATTCACTTCCAGATCATCATCCAGAATAGTCTCTAATTATTCAAAAACTATAAAAGAAAAAAGCTATAATATTAATATTGTTATTTCCAAGCCTGCACAAACTGCCATTTGCCAAGTCCCTCTTTCAGGTGCTTCAGGTAACTGTAACCAAACATAAATAGAATTCCACCTGCATATAATTAACCAAACATCATCTTTTATTTTATGATTAGTGCCCCTGTTGACAATAACTGAATTCAAGGGCTTAATTGTAGCAGTGTGCAAATTGAAACAAAGATAGCAAAAACTTAAAAGACAAAGCAAAATAAAAAATTTCTTCCATGGTTTATTGCTACTGCTCTTACTATGAAGCAAGTTCAAATGAATTGCATACCATAGATTATTTATTTATCTACTTATTTATTTATTGCAGTAAATTAGCTTTTAACTTTTATATACAATTAGAGCATATGGGATTTTTTACTTAATTGTTTTATTGGAATATATATAAAAAGGAAGGAATTTATTAAAGCTGAAGTCAGAGTCTCCTGAAATTTGGTTGCATCTCTTTTTTTCTCTGAAAAAATAATAAGAACATTCATCAAGTTCCCACTGCTCATAACATCAAAAATAAAATAATAATGACATAAAGTTAGGTAAAAACAAAATACAATGTAGCTTTTTAATTCTAAGCGTTGTGTTTAAGAGTTCATGGAAGGGGCGCCTGGGTGACTCAGTTGGTTAAGCATCCACCTTTTGATTTTGGCTCAGGTCATGATCTCAGGATCTCAAGATTTCAGGATCCTGGGATCGAGGCCCACCTCCCACCCTCAAGTATGCTCCATGCTCAGTGGAGAGTCTGCTGGAGATTCTCTCTCCCACCCGCTCTGCCCTTCTCCCCACTTGTGCTTGAGTTCTCTCTCTCTCTCAAATAAATAAATCTTAAAAAAAAAAGAGTTCATAGAAAATGGACCTTCTTATCTGGTCGGTGAGAGTGAAGCTTGGTTTAATATTTCTGGAGAAACATTTGGGAACACAAATTAAAAACTGCAGAATTGAGTGTATTCTTTCACTTCATGATTTCCAGGAATTTATCTTAATAAATAATTAATTTATCTTGAGGATATACTTACAACGATACTGAACATAACAATGTTTATAATAGCAAAATTAAAAATTAATTAAATAAAACACTAGGTATTCATAAAATAGAAGATGATTATCAGTCACTGAAATTAAAATGGAAAAGGGATGGAAAAGGACATAGTTCTTCAGAAAGCTTTAATAACCCTAAAAAGATATAAGGTAGTCATCAGAAACAAACAAAAAACTATTAAGAAAAAGATATAATAGGTGAAGTTTAAGTATCTCTTTAACATTTTGAATTCCTAAAAGATGGGTTATCTTATTCCTGAAAAGAGAGGAGCATACAATGGTCCAGGTGGCCCACCTCCTGCAACCCAGGAAAAAATCACAAGAGACTAGAGATACACATTGAAAAAAGCTGTGAGGGGCGCCTCAGTTGGTTGGGCGACTGCCTTCGGCTCAGGTCATGGTCCTGGAGTCCCGGGATCGAGTCCCGCATCGGGCTCCCTGCTCAGCGGGGGTCTGCTTCTCCCTCTGACCCTCTTCCTGCTCATGCTCTCTGTCTCTCATTCTCTCTCTCTCAAATAAATAAATAAAAAATCTTAAAAAAAAAAAAAGAAAGAAAAAAGCTGTGAGAGAAGTCTTTTCTCATGATGAAAATGATCTTCTATGGAACATGCACCTGTCTTGGGAGAATGTACCCGTCAATACTGGTGAAGGCCACTGCCAAAATTTAAATTTTATAGCCAAAATATGCAAATGACTTTTGGAAAGCCTAAGCAGTCAAGTCTTTAAGGATTTAATGCTTTTAGAAAAATTCATGCTTCAGTGACAGAAACTTTAGGGATAAAGAAAATATGGTTAACTGGGTGATGGGTATTAAGGAGGGCACGTGTTGTGATGAGCACTGGGTGTTACATGCAACTGATGAATCATTGAACACTGCATCAAAAACTAATGATGTACTATATGTTGGCTAACTGAACATAATAATAAAAAATAAAATAAAAAAGGTGGCAGAAGCTTAAGAAAAGAAAATATGGCTAAAGATTGGGGAACCATCCCAGAGGCCATTCAAAATTGGAAGTTTAATCCTCACATGGATGTCTTTAGGCTAAAATCATTCCCTGCTACCTGTCTGGTTGTGGGAGATCTAACCAGACCTATGAAAATAGTGCAAATGAGCTGTGATTGGGTTAGGGTTTATATGAAGGATAACCCTCAAATTGAAATTGTGTCTCCAAGGGAATAGACAAAAAATGTTCCTGTTATGGGTACTCAGATTGCCTGAATAAAGAAGTTCAGGAGCTTGGAAAAAATAATACCTACTCAGCAACACTGCCATTTCTGTGGAAATGACTCTTCTGAAGAATCTGACTCTGTCCATCAACTCATGTCAAACTTTTATGAGGGGAGTTGTCACCAAACTAGGAAATGCATTTTCTTTCCTGGATTTAAAGATTTACTAGGAAAAAATATACCAAAGTATTAGATTTAAATTTGTACTTTCTACATTTTCCCTCTCCTCCCCTAATTTACAAAAGAAGACAGGTTTTGACCTCCATAGACTTATGGAAAATTTTCTGCAAAGTGAAGAGCAGATCTGTCAGAGTCATCAATTGTTGCTTAGAGGATGCTCTTAATCTCAGAATTTTGCAGATATAAAGAAGGATGTGGACCTTAAAATATAGATTATCTGAGAGGGTCCAATCTAATTAGATGGAGCATTAGAGCCAGAGAACCTTTCCTGGCTGCAAGCAACAGAGATGTGATGGAAGAGAAAGCAGGAGAGATGAAGCAGAAGGAAGATCAGAGAGATTCCAAGTAGGAAAATAGCTTGTCCCACAATGCTAGCTTTGTAGATGAAGGGCGCCAACAACCAGAGAATACAGAAAGCCTCTAGAAGCTGAGAATGACTACTTTTTTTTTTTTTTGAGAGAGAGAGAGAGAGTGAGAGAAAGCCTGTGCAGCTGTGTGGAAGGGAGAGGCAGAGGGAGAGGGAGAGAGAGAACCTTAAGCAGGCTCCAGGCTCCTGGAGCCTGACATGGAGCTCGATCACAGGACCCTGAGATCATGGCATTAGTGGAAATCAAGAGGAAGATGCTTAACACACTGAGCCACCCAGGTGCCCCTCTGAGAATGACTCCTGACTGATAATCAGCAAGAAAATGGGGACTTCAATCCCACAACCACAAAGAACATGGTTCGGCAACAATTTGAATGAGCTTGGAAACAGAATTTTCTGAGAGTTTTCCAATAAGAGCCCGGTTGGCCCACACTATGATTTTGGCCTTGTGAAACTTGGAGCAGACCAGTCAGAGCTGTGAAATAATAAATGTGTTGTTTCATGATGCTAAATCTGGGGTAATCTATTATGGTAGCAATAGAAAACTAATGCAATGTCTAAAACCATATGTTGACACAATTCATATTGAACAATGTTCATGTAAATATATGAAAATTGTCACTAGTGCTACAGAGAATCAGATAAATTTCAGAGCTAGTACAGCCCTGTGTAACCACTCTCTCATATATTATACCAGTGGGAGAAAAGGAAGTGGGAGACCAAGTGATCATTTTTACCGTTTCAATTGTCTAGATAAGAAGCAGTGAGAATGGTATTGTTGGCAGAATTAGACAGGATAAGATACACAAAGAAATAATTTGGCTTCAGACTGTATAAAAGGTGTGCAAGTGTAAAAACTATAGGGTTTCCATCCTGGGTAAGGAGGGAATGGTAATGCCATTGAAACAAATATGGTAAGATGCTTGTGGGCTTACAAAGGCATGTTGTCTTCAGCTTTGGGCATTTGGAGTTCACATATGTTTAAACAGAAGTCCCTGAGTCAGGGGTGAATGTAGATTTAGAGCTCAATAAGAGTTTGAGGCTGGGGTAGAGATTCAGAGGTCATCTTTGCAGAGGTGATGAGTGAACCTATGAGATTTGTGTGGAGGAAATTGCATAGTCAAGAATGGATTCTTGGAGGAGGAAAAAGGCTGGCATAAAATGTAAGAAACAGAGGATTAAAAAAATTAGACCTTAAAAAAAAAAAAAGACCTTAATGAACATCAAGGAAAATGAGGATATTGAGTTTGGTAAGCACCTTGAAAGCAATTTGCATTATTAAAGTGACGGAATTGAAGGGGATTCACAGCATTTCAACCACTAAGGAAGGGATATGTGATATAAAGGTACAGGTTTTTTTCCTTTGAGAATTTGGCTGAGAAAAAGCTCAAACAGTGGCTATAAGCAGCAATGAGCTTTTAATACAGCCAGTATCTCAGAAATAATGAGATAATAATGATGGGAGCCATTATCCTAGAAATAAAATATATAAAATGAAGAAGCAGATCAATAACTATTCTGAAGTCAATAAAAAAAAAATTTTCAAAAAGTTAAATAATAACATAAGCCACATATTTAAAGTGCTGTTAATTTTGTTTCTTACCAATAAATTTCTAAGTAATATTCAGTAAATAAAATGTTGCCATAGTATTCCATTATAAGCATATTAAGTTTGAAAACAATCAAAGAAAATATTAATACATTTTAATATTCGTATTTAATATTAATTTCATATGTTTAGTATTTATACATATTTAATATTTATATTTTATATTTATTTTGGTTCATATATATATATGATACATCCAAGAAAATTCTTTAAAAAGTACAGCCCTATCAGGTATCAAATATATAAAGTAAATCAAATGTCAGTTCATTGCTGTCTGATAGAAATGTATGTGAGGAACACATGTAGTTTTAGATTTTCTAGTAATCACATTTAACAGTATAAAAAATAAAAGGTGAAATTAATTTTAATATGTATTGTACATCACCCAGTATATCCAAAATACTATCATGTCAATACTATATCAATATAAAAATGTTTAATGAGATTTTTTTTTTTCATATAAGTCTTTGAAATCTAGTGTGGATTCTACCCTTAGAGGACATCTCATTTCAGACCAGCCACAGTTCAACTTCTCAGTAGCCGCATGCAGTATGGTACTGGACATTACAGGTTGAGATAATTGTTTATTTCCAATAGAGTATGATATTTCAAGATGACTATTCTATAATTTAAGATTCTGAAGAAAGTTAAAAGAAGTCACCATTAACTACATGATTCAGTATTAGAGTGTTTTAACGCTTTGCTGTAAGAATTGAGACGTTATTCTTGCCCTTTCTCCTAGCCTCCAGTTGAGTTATTCTGTTCCTACAAACTGTGGAGATTTAGACCATTTATATTTCCCTCTCTAAACATAATTCCTCAGCAATAGTTTTTCTCAGTTGTATATGTAAATAGAGTAAATGCTCACACCATTTTTTACAAACCA
Organism: Neomonachus schauinslandi; assembly: GCF_002201575.2. Taxonomy (NCBI): domain Eukaryota; kingdom Metazoa; phylum Chordata; class Mammalia; order Carnivora; family Phocidae; genus Neomonachus; species Neomonachus schauinslandi. Next base: position 34,803,586 of record NC_058413.1, read on the forward strand.
GTTTCCCCAAACTAAATGCTTCACATGACTATATTGTTCTTTTGATTCAACCATAACCTCCTATCCTTAGTGTCCATCATGAAGGGCTCATAGGAGCTGCTGTCTTTGAGTTATCACATTCCTTCTACTTAATTGACTATAGTAGGTACAAAATGTGGGGCCACACTTTCTCTCAGATACTAAGATACATTGGTCTTTGACTTCTTCCATCCGGCTCCTTTTTTTTTTTTTTTTTTTTTGACATTCAGTAATGTAACATATATGGCTTCATCTTTTCATTCTGGATCATTTTTTTCTGTCTAAAACATGGTTGGTCTTTTAAATATGAAGATCTTAAAATGAAACGAGACGAAACCAGAGATGAAAACAAACCATAAGAGACTCTTAATCTCAGGAAACAAGCTGAGGATTGCTGCAGTGGAGGGAGGTGGGAGGGATGGGGTGGCTGGGTGATGGACATCGGGGAGGGTATGTACTATGGTGAGTGCTGTGAATTGTGTAACACTGATGAATCACAGACCTGTACCCCTGAAACAAATAATACATTATATGTTAAAAAAAAAAAAGAAAGAAATATGAAGATCTTATTTTTGTCTCAGGAAACCACTTTTTAATAATAATATCTTTTTTATATTTTTAATATTAATTGTTATTAATTATATTTCTGTGGGAATATATTGGACTCTTCATCTTTCATCCTCTTTGCCACTGCTCTAAGTGAATTTTTTTCTTCATTTAATAAAACAAATCTTTTCTTCTACAGAAGAAACTTGATTTTCAGAGTTACCTGATTCACTTATGTTCTAAGTTATATATTAGTTTCTGATGGATTTATTTTGGTCATTAATTTGTTTTTTTAGTTCTGCAGTCTATCTCCATTTTTATCTCTCTGTTGTTTTATCTTCATATCTTTGAGATCTTGCCATATTGTATTAATTTTGTCAACAAATTTTCTTATAGTAATTTTTTATCTGTCTGTGAAATTTTATACTTTTCTTAGGGGATTTAATTTTTTTCTTGGTATTTTTCCCCTGTCTTCTGCATGTAAACTCTATTCCTTTTATTTTTCCTAATTTTCTTCACCTAGATAATGTCTATTTTCATATGAGATTTAAGGTAGTCTATTTTCTTTGCAATATCATGTGGGAATCCAACATCACTAGTTTTACTTTAGGCTGAAGTCTGTTGGCCTTTCTCACTGAACTACAATCTAAGTGTCCTTTATTTTTATACCTGGATGTAGCCTGATAGAAGGAGAAATCAACAGGAATCTGTGAATACTTTACTGAAGGGAATAGCTCTAGGTTTGTTTGTTTGTTTGCTTGCTTCTATGAGATTTTGGTAAGTGTCTTATTAAATGTTCTCCATCAAATAGGAGTTATATATCCCATTTCTATGGGAGGATATTGTTGGAATTTGCATTATACTCCCAAATCAACGTGGGGAATTAAGGCATTTGCTTAACATAAGAAGCAGCCAGAACTGGATATTCATTTTAAAAATATCATCCTGCTAATAGCTATGATCACAAAGCATCACAAAAAATATATGAGAGGATTAAGAAAATTATTTTATATACATTTAATTATTATTCCAATATATATTGTCCAAGTCTATAAGGTGAACTTTTACAGTGATTTTGCAAAGAAATAATATCATCCTTGCCAAATTACATTATATTGAAACAAAACGTAATAAGCATAAAATAATTCTTGTTGCTTTCAGCCTAAATTCAATTACTCTGTGCTATAAGAATAATGATGCAAAGAAAATTTAATCTTATAATATAAATGCACATATGTAATGAAGAGACATACATCTTCAGGAAGAAATGTTGACTAGACCCTATGATGCTGACATTGCTTACAAGTGTTATAGATAAGGAAGCCGCTATTAAAATCCAATTAGTATTATTTAGCGAAAAGAAGAAACCAGGCATATATATTCATTAATTCTTTCAAAAATACATTTATTGAGCACCTATTATGAGTAAAGTGCTTTCCTAAATTCAAAATATGCAGCAGAAAATGAAACACACAAAGTCTTACACGCTACAGTGGGAAATAGATAATATATAAGTAGACAAATAAATATGCAGTATAATTACATTTTTTCATGAAGAAAAATGAGGCAGGTCAAAAATTAGAGAGATGTAATTAGTTAGTTGGGTATGTTGCCTTTTAAAAAGACCTAAATGAAATGATTTGTGTATCTAATATATTTGATGAAATAGTTTGGGGAATTTAGTTTTTACAAAATATTTCTAGTTTATTTGCATGAAAGTTTAGATATTTTGGATCTCTTCATAGGATATAGTATTTATGCCACAAGAGAAAATATTTCTGGGGCGCCTGGGTGGCTCAGATGGTTAAGCGTTTGCCTTCTGCTCAGGTCATGATCCCGCCGTCCTGGGATCGAGTCCCGCATCGGGCTCCCTGCTCAGTGCAGAGCCTGCTTCTCCTTCTCCCTCTGCCATTCCCTCTGCTTGTGCTCTTCTATCTCTCTGTCAAATAAATAAATAAAATCTTTAAAAAAAAAGAGAGAGAAAATATTTGTGTTTAAATAAATTTTTATACACCATCAACTAAGGAATAAAAAATTATAGGGCAATTGTATTGATGGTGCGAAAACAATGGTAGAAAATTAAAGAAGTTCCAGCTCACAATAAATCTGCTTTGAAATGTGTTCAGAGGCAGAGGGTGGCTCAGTTGGTTAAGAATCTGCCTTCAGCTCAGGTCATGATCCTGGAGTCTCACGATCAAGTCCCTCATAGGGCTCCCTGCTCAGTGGGGAGTCTGCTTCTCCCTCTGCCCTTTATCCCACTTGTGCGTGCGCTCTCTCTCTCTCAAATAAATAAATAAAATCTTTTAAAAAAATGTGTTCAGACAGTCATGGGATGTTAGATAGATAAGCATTGGTGTTTAGGTGATGACAGCATTAACAAAAAAAAATTAATAGTGACATATAAATGTGAATTCATTAAGTTTAAATTACTGACATTCCAAATATATTTTTAATGAAACAGGAAGTGGTTTGCAGAATGTTCATTTTTATACTGAAGTTCATTGGCTATACTGAGGGAAGATGCTGATACAAATTTTTGTGAGACAAGAAATCACTCTTTTCTCATGACAAAGAGAATCCATTATGGAAATACTTACCTGATACAATATGATTATACCAACGTACATGCTTTGCTATTTTTAACACGCTAAATAAACTTGGTTTGATGATTTAGTGTTGCAAAGATAATACCTTGATAAAAGATTCAGAATTCAATGAGAAAATTCAAATGAAGTTTGGACTCTTGAACAATTTGACTTTTACAATTCTGAGTGAATTAACTTAAAGAATAAGCAATCTAGTATTTGAAAATATTTAAATGATGTCCTTGGGAATGTAAAAGTGTTATATATGTGGATACACCTAACACAAAAAATAAACTAATCTTGCTGTGAATTTATTCAACTCCCTTTAAACAGAAGATATATTCAAGAAAATTCGTTCAAGAAAATTTGTATTTTATACATCAATTTTGAAAATAAAATGACATTTTATTTTTATTTTCAAACTTCTGGCCCAAGCAAATTGAGCATTGCAGGTTTAGAAATTACATAGGTATTATATTCATAATGATTTATGATTAGAACACATTTCAGTATCTCACCTTATAATGAGAATATGATTCACAGTGGTTGGCAATCAAGGTTTTCTAGATGGTATATATTCAAATTAAAGAAATAAATCAATATAAAAATGCAACTGTTATCTAGAATAGCCAGTTTTAAAACATCATTAAAATCAAAATGATTTAGGGGCACCTGGGTGGCTCAGTCGTTGGGCGGCTGCCTTCATCTCAGGTCATGATCCGGGCGCCCTGGGATCAAGCCCCGCATCGGGCTCCCTGCTCAGAGGGAAGCCTGCTTCTCCCTCTCCCATTCGCCCTGCTTGTGTTCCCTCTCTCGTTGTGTCTCTCTCTGTCAAATAAATAAATAAAATCTTTAAAAAAAAATCAAAATGATTTAATAATAAATTAGTAACTAGTTTAATAATAAGCAAATGTTAACATTTCATGGCATATAAAAATTTAATAACATAGAAATATGCCATTATGTAGTTAAATAGTGGAGTTTCACATGTAACTTTATGTGAAATAAATCATTCCTCAGCTAAAAAGTTTGGAAGTTACTTTCGTGGGAAATACGGAGCCATTGAAGGTTTTTTTGAAGGATTATATTTGAATTTAAATAGCTCCTTAAGGCTGCCCAGTGAAAAGTCTAACAAGGTGGATACAACAGAAAGTAGTGAGTACAGTCAGAACTTTAGTATAAAATTGCAGAGCGTAAGTCATGGAAATCGAAATTATGAGTCATGGAAATCTAAATTATGGAAATCTAATCTAAATCTAGAGATTGAGAAAGGGGAAATGATTCAGATGGATTCAGAATCCTTTCGGGAATGAAATCAAGATGTTTTTGTTGATTCAAAGTGAGGAACAAAAATAGATATGCTCTGCAATAATAATAATAAATACCAAGACTGGTAACCAAACAACACAGCAGCTGTGTGTCTCACGTGAGTGGTACAGGAATGGTGCTAATATTTTCACTGACCTCAGGCCAGATTTTGCTCTCACCTAAAATCCTCTATCTCATGTCTCATGGCAACACATGAGACTATGCAACTTCCCATTCAACTAGTAATATGTGTGGACTAGTCAATATCAATGTGGTTCAAATGATCCTGAGCCCTGAGGATTTATTGCAAGGCCAGTGGAAACAGGCGGAGTAGGTGCATTGTCCTAACTTCATCATTAATTGGCTAATTAAGGACTCTCATTATAAGAGGATACCCACCTAAGACTAAATATCCTCTGTATCATCTTTGTTGTTACCTCTTGAATACCTCCAGTGAAGGAGAACTCTGTTTCTTGTGGCTACACGATTTACTTGGGAATGATGCTCAATATTAGAATGCTCTCTCTTGGTTCAAACTGGAATTGCCTTCCCTTTCAACCAGTAATACTGGATTTATCTATACTCTGAGGCCACATAGAACAAATTCTAATTTCTCTTTGGTTTAATACTGCTTCCTGATATGCAGGCAATTTTCCTACTTATGATCTAGAACTAAGAATTAGTTCTGTAGATGAAATTAAATATTCTTATTCCCAAGTCCCTGCACTGATTTCTCAGATGATATAAATCTAACCCTGGCTTTTGTCTCTGGAATGTACTACAGTGTGTCGGCAGATCCCCTAGCTTTTTACAAAAAAATTCAGACCTCCATCCAACAGTCCCACTGTGCTGCTAGAGTAAAGATGTTCCTTGGCTCTGCCTTGTGTTTCTATTCTGTCACTTGCTGGCAGCTGGGCATGCTTTCACACTATGTTGAAAATTGCAGATGAGGACTGTAAGAACAGCATGATGGGAGTTACTCACAGTCTGCTTTCCCTGGGAGCTTCGGTAGATCTCACTCAGATGCTGCATACAATTGCATAATGAAAGGTAATTGCCTCATCAGCCATTATCCTCCTGTTCACACTGCATCAGGAAGGGTGTATCACCCCCCTGCTTGCACCATTCTTATGCACAACTACCCAAACCATATGCAAAGAGCTAGAATAAATAGCTAAAATACTAACATGTTTATTTGTAAATCTGGCACTCAAGCAGGGTTGGATATGCAACATTCTCATGCACACTAGGTTTCAAGACAGCCAAATCAACAAGCACTAGAACATAGAGAACTAACTCAGAAAGGAAAACTGGTGGAATTCTTGTCTAGGTTGTGTCAACACATACATGTCTTAATAATTCTTTTTTTATTAGAATAGCACTAGGATGATGCTAATCATGAAAGCAAACTTGGACTTTCCTATATCATTTGTACCTTAAAAGCTATTAATCCTGGGGTGCCTGGGTGGCTCAGTCATTAAGCGTCTGCCTTTGGTTCAGGTCATGGTCCCTGGGTCCTGGGATCGAGCCCCGCATTGGGCTCCCTGCTCAGCAGGAAGCGTGCTTCTCCCTCTCCCTCTCCCCCTGCTTGTGTTCCCTCTCTCGCTGTGTCTCTCTCTGTCAAATAAATAAATAAAATCTTTAAAAAAAAGATATTAATCCTTGAATATTTTCCATAATATCTCAAATCATTACTGAGAAGATTGCTCAATACCCAAGAAATGTATTTTGATTTGTTCTCTTGGAAAGTCTCACTTAAAAGGAAAAAACAGACATTTATCGAATATGTACAAGTATCAAACACTATATTAATATATTGACTATATAAAATAATTTTAGCACTTTATCCTGAATATTTATTTTTTGTGTTCTAATTTATTTCTCAATAGTATTTTACGGGCACCATTGCCATTGTTTTATAGAGAATAGAAACAGCTGCTGAGAAATCCAGTAATTGCTCACAGTGAGAAAATCAACCTTGGTAGAACTGAGAGTTGAGTCTCATCTAACTTAAAGCCTAAGCCTGTGTTCTTGTCCACCTGTACATTCTACTGTGACTTTATAATACCAACCATCAAACCACTTTTTTGCAGGTAAAAGCCTACATCAGTTTAATGGCACATATATTTCTCCACACGTTTCTAAGCATACAACAAACAGTAAGTATTGAAAATAAAGTGCTAAATTTTCCACTGTTAAAAAAAAAATTAGGAGTTACTCTCTTGAATAAAAGAATCCCCTTCCATGGTATAATGGCTTCCTTCTTTTTTTTTTTTTTAAGATTTATTTATTTATTTGAGAGAGCGAGAATGAGAGAGAGTACATGAGAGGGGGGAGGGTCAGAGGGAGAAGCAGGCTCCTCGCCGAGCAGGGAGCCTGATGTGGGACTCGATCCCGGGACTCCAGGATCATGACCTGAGCCGAAGGCAGTCGCTTAACCAACTGAGCCACTCAGGTGCCCGAATGCTGCGATTCTTAACTGGGATTTATTTTAACATATTGGGACTAAATTCTGTGTGAACACACCTCCAAAGTTAGAATGTAAATTAAAATTTACATTAAAATTTAAATTAAATTCTTAATCTGTGTATTTTTCCATAGAGAGGATTCTTTAAGAGAATCCTTAATTGTCCAACAAATCATTAGTCCAGTTTTGTGGTTGGTTACCTCCAATGATGGAGATAACACTGTATTGCCAGGCAGCTCATATTATTTTTGGGCTACTCTGTCAGAAATAATTTAAAGGAAGACACATTTTGGCTTAATGCAGTGCCTTTCTGTTGCTCCCTTACTCCATTCACATTGGCCACCTTTTGGTTCCATGAACACACCAAGAGTTTCCCTGATGCATACCATCATTTCTCCTTGCAAAAGGCCTGGGAGACCCTGCCCCTGCACTTTCTTTTTTTTTTATGTTTTTTTTTTATTTATTTGAGAGAGAGAGAATGAGAGAGAGCAAGCACATGAGAGGGGGGAGGGTCAGAGGGAGAAGCAGACTCCCCGCGGAGCAGGGAGCCCGATGCAGGACTCGATCCAGGGACTCCAGGATCATGACCTGAGCCGAAGGCAGTCGCTTAACCAACTGAGCCACCCAGGCGCCCTAATGGCTTCCTTCTTATCTGATTAACTCCTGTACAACTACGAGGTCAATTTTAATTTCCTCCAGGTCTTTAATACCTACTCTATCTTTGGTTAGCACCGAACAGTTTAATGCTAATAGTAATTGATTTTCAGTTTTGTTTATTTAGTTTTAATCTATGCTGTTGTTTCTTTGTTAAAAGTAATAGAAAACAGGTCTTCCTCTTGAATATCTGATCAAACAAACTTAACACATTTATTTGATGAAGGAACAAATAATCCAATTTCTGGTAGGTTATCTTGTTTCTTAATGTTCATAAAAATGCCTCTTGCAATACTCATATATTTTAAGACATTCTGTGCCGTCCTTGTTGAAAAAGAAGCAGCACTGAGGTCAATAGGACCTAAGTTGAATTCTGGTTTTAACATTTTCTGGCTGAATAATATTTAGAAAATATTTAAGCCTATACTCTTATTCTAAAAATATATTCATATTCAGTCATTTGTAAATAGAGTTTCTCTATATCATGCAGTTGAAGACAAATGTGATGACACCTGATGACACATTTGGTTCATTCTTACCAGAACTAAGGAGTATGATTAACCCCAGGAATAAAAACTATAGCTGTTGTCAAAGAATTTCTAATCAAAAACAGCTCTCAAAAAACAAAATTCAGCATGTATCTATTCTTATTGGGCTGAAGATTTAGGGGTGATGAATATTTAAGAAAAGTCCATTTTCATGCCCTGAATTCTAATTATTTTTCTCTTTCTCTCCCTTCCCTAAGTGTTCTATTGGTGTAACTCTGCTTACAAAAGTGTTTTCATGTTTCTTTCTACTTTGAGTATAATACAAGCTATTCTGAAGCCTGTTGGCATTGTGTACAATAATGATGTGTATACTCAGCTCACTATTTGCCTGCCTATTGCCAATTTCATAACGAAAGAAGAAAACATGTTTTCAAGGAAGGAAGAGTGTGTGGGGGTGGGGGAGGGACGATGAGAAGCACAGACAAGCACTGTGAGGTTTTCAAGAATTTCCTCTTTTCATTAAAGATGAAAAACATGAGTTTGTTCTCTTGAATATATTGAAAGCCAATTAACTCATTTTTTATAAAGGCCTCTTATTATCAAATTGTCATTTGCATAATTGTAGGAGTGGAACTTGCAGGACTGCAGCCATTCACGTCTCTTTGAAATGCAGATTGGCCTTGGACTCTGTAGTCACAAAACCCTGAAATTAGGCCATAGCCCTTGGGGTGGGGGAGGTATGGGTGCTGAGAGCTCTAATTCAAGAATATTTAACTGCTGCAGTAGCTGTGTTCAAATGTTTCCACAAATATCAGTTTTCAAAACAAACAGAAACACCCTATGTTCCATAAAGCTAATTAGCCAAGTGCCCAGTAATTGGCCTCCTAACCACTTGCTAGTATATTCCTTGAAGTAGTCTTCTAAAAAATTTAAAACATGCATTACTTGGCCATTTTCACTTCCATTAGGGATACGTTTTGGCCCTTCGGTTGTAACTATTTCCTGAGAGAGGATAAAGAAACAATTATATACAATATTACAGACGTATGCATCAACAATAAACTTGACTGTATACAATAAACCTGTATGTCCTCTTAGAAAGGTTCTTTCCTACTTTCTTCTTTTCTCCATCAATCCTGAGTAAATCAGGGCTTGCGCATTAAGGTACATTTTGGTCCCTTTCACCTTATATAATAAAATGGATCATTAATTCTAGAAGCAATATTGCAGTGATTAATAAAAGTAGGACCAGACAAACCTGAGTTCGAATCTACATTTTGCATTCATTAGTTGCATAACCTTGGAGTAACTACCTCATAATTTCTAACCTCAGATTCTATCTATAAACAGTGAACAACAATAACACTGTATTCATAAAGTTTCTAGGATAAGGAGTAAGAGGTGGCTTTACGTTCTTGGGCATGTCGTAGGAGCTCAGTGAATGCAGACACCTTCCTGTTTACCTCCATTAAGCTCAGAGTACGTGGATTCAGCTCGAGTCAGGGTCACCAAAGGCCAAAGAAGAGAAAATGAAACTGAATGGTTTACGTTTGACTTTCAAATAAGTATCAAATAGGTTGTAACAATTACAAAAGTGTTTATTTGTAAGTGTCAAAAAGCCCAAGCACCAGTGTCTCTACATAGGAGGGTTTCGTTTTCTCAGGCCAGAAGAGGCAGTGAATGAAGTGTGTGACTACCAGCATTGGTGGTTCAGCTGCTCAGGGATAACACCAGAGACTTAAGATTTTCCATTTTAAAGTATTGCTATTTCTGGCTTTTAACTTTGCTCTCCTGTAGTTAGTCTCATGTTTGTAACATGACTGTTTCTGCAGGACCCACTAGATCCATATTCAATACAGGAAGAAGTGGGGATGTGTGCTATATGTGGCAGACAACTCATTCTGCTCCTTTTCTTCAGAAAAGATGATTCCCCACATCTCTAGAAGACTTTTGCTCATGTCTTCTTGTCTAGATCTGAGTCCAACTATTAGTTCTAGCTGCAAAGGATAGCAGGTGTTTAGCTGGGCAAATTGCTACATCCAACAAAATACAGCTTTTGCTCACAGGAAGGATGAGAGAGAATAGGGATTGGGTAAACTATTTTAAGGTCTGAGTAGTAGTCAACAATAGAAATGTCAGAATGGTGCCAGATTTATATACACTCATTTTACAGTTTGGTAATTATTGTTCTAATATTCAGGTAATGTCAGTGAAGATGGAGGAGTAAGAAATTCTTCATAAAAACAACAAAGAATTTGTATTGACTATCAGAATCAACTTTTTTGGAACTCTGAAAATTAACCAATTTTATAGCAACCCAAGGAGCACTTAGTAAAAAAAAAAAAAATCTGATTTTTCTCTAAGAACAGAAAATTTTGTATTATTATAAGTTACTCCAGAACCCTCTTCCACTCACCAGCTCAGTGGTAGCCATGAAAAAAACAGCCCTCATTCCCAATACCAGAAGATTCTGAACCAACCTCAGTTGTCAAGCGTTGCAGTTATTTTGCCACATATCTGGCCTGTCTGGCGGCTACCTTGAAGATTGGCTCAAGAGGCTTGTCTTTATTTCAACTAAGTCAGAGCTGGTCATGTGCTGAAGCTGGTTGGGGGGTTGGGGGAGGGGGAAGTGTCAAAAACATTTATAAGCTAATGCTTTAATCACTGTGGTTTGGGGCAATAGATAACACTTGAAGAAATCAATAGACCCATGAGGCTAGGGAATTTTCATGTACAAAATTTCTAAGGCTCCTTGCATTTGGCTAGGTAAATTGTATGAAGCCTATTTAATGTAGCAGATACCAGTCAGAGTGCCTGAACCTCCCACCATCTCCACTGTTGCAAAGCTTCCCAGGGGCCAGAATTGCATCCCACTCCCACTTCTAGCCATAGTAGAATAGGTAAACTGAGGACACAGAGCTCAGTCATAGCCAAACCTTAGGATAACCAATGACCTATTTATTACAAACCTGGCATAAAAACATGACTTATCTAATCAGATGCTATTTCTTGAATATTTTTACTGAGAAATGCCAAAGAAATCATGGCATTTAGCTGCAAAATAAGGATGGAAGCAGAAGGAGCATAACGAAGAAGGACAAGGGAGAAAACCAAAGATAAGCAGCAGAAACTATGAATCATAACAACACACATAGAGAACATACACGTAGACTAGTAGATGAAGGGGATTGATCAAGAAAGAGAGAATAAGAAGCAGATTTAGAGTTATTTATTACCACATGTGGCAAATCCTGAACAGAAACTCCACGTTGCTACCACCGTTGAGATGTCTCTGACTGCCTTGGATCCAGAAAAAGCCATCAACCTCTATAGTGTGGCTTCCTATTTTTTTTAGTTCAGACTTCGATAAACCCAGTGTGATTTTAGTTAACTTTAGGATATCTAGACAAAATAGCTCTATAATATCTGATTGTGGATAGAATTCAAATAGGATTTCAATCAAACAGAACTCAAACAGTATAATGTGTATTTCTAAAGGATTAGCCCATAAATCCATGACATTCACATTTAGCAATTTCACACTTTTTAGTTTATTTGCTTGATTTTGGTTTAAACAAATCACCAAGCCCAGACAAAATCAATTAGTCACCTTCCAAGACTTTACACATCTCTAAGACATTTTTTTAAAACTCCATTTTACAAGGTATTGTCATTCAGTCATGTAAAAGGAAAAACAAATAATTTTTATTTTTATCTCATTTCATTTAAAACCATAAATGGCATTGCTGAACTTCATTACCTGCCTTATTTAGCTACTAAAACAATTAGCTATTTTTGAAAATTAATCATCTATCTGGAAAGAATGAAAATTTTCATTTACTGAGTTTGTTTAAAGTAATCTGTTCCAGGTTCCGGTGGCATATCCTGCTGAGGAGCTCTAGAAATGCCTCATGTATTACTGAAAAAAGTCCCCAGCTAGAGATGTTGACTAAATTGAAGAACATCATTTGGATAATGTAAGAGAAAGTTCTGGCTGGAGCCTATGCCTTTTATTTGATTGAGGAGTTCAGAAGGTTGAGTGAAGATACTGTGTTTTCTCAAGATTTAAATCTGTAGTACTTTTAGTGTGTCAACAATAACTTTATCTAGTTTTGAAACTCTTCTATCATGTCAACCAAACAATTTGTGCTTATTATGTTACCTAAATTTAACTGGCAGATCCGTCAAAATAACAGTAATATTAAAAACTAACACATACAGGACACTGTCCAAATGTCAGTTAACGTTTTTAGCTCTTTAATAATTCAAGTAAGCCTTATACCATATACCAAAAAGATACCTGACATGTAAAGTATTAAGTAATTTGTTTCTAGTCACACATCAAGTAAAAGATGAAGCTGGGAAATTCATTGCTATAAATACCTATGTTAAAAAAAATAAGAAATATTTACTATCAATAATTTAAGCTAAAATGTCAGAAAGGAAAAAAAAAGCAAATAAAACCTGAAGTAAGTAGGAAAATAATAAGTATCAGGGCAGAAATCAAAATTATAGAAAACAAATAATATAGAAAATCAATGAAACTAAAGCCCAGTTCTTTGAAAACATAAAGTATACTGCTAAACTTTTAGCTAGACTAAGATAAAAGGAGAGAAAATGCAGGTCAGCAAAAAGCAATGAAGAGAGGGCCTTACTAAAATTCTTACCAAAATTAAGAAGGTTATAAGGGAATATTATGAAAAACCTTAACCCAACATATGACACCACTTAGATATAATGAACAAATTCCTAGGAAAACATAACAGCTATCTCAAGAAGAAATAAAAAACCTGAATAATACATATAAAGCAAAGAAAGCAAATTTGTAACTAAGTATCTTCCCACAAAGAAAAGTTCCAGCCCAAATTGTGTCTTTGGTAAATTCTAACAAATATTTAAGGATGCAGTAATATTAACACTACATAAAATGTATCAGACAGTGCAGGAAGAACCATTTCTTAATTTATATTAAGAGAAAAGACAAAATTTCACAAAACATTACCTATATACTTCATGAACATAGATACAAAAATCCTTAACAAAACATTAACAGATTAAATCCAGCAACACATAAAAAGAATTACACACTATGACCAAGTGGAGTTTACCCCAGGAATGTAAGGTATGTTTGAATATCAATGAATATTATCTACTGTATTCATAGAATATATGATATAAACTACATGAAAATCTCAATTGACCCAGAAAAAAATTTGAAAAATCTCAACATCTATTTATGATAATTACTATAAACATAACAGGAATAAAAGGAAACTTTTTCAAACTCAAAAGGAACATCTATAGAAAAGCTACAGCCAAAATCATATTTTTTAGTGAAAAACTGTTTTCTCTCTAAGCTCAGAAACAGGATAAAAATTTCTTCTCTCATAACTCCTGTTCAACATTGGTACTGGGTGTTCTGTCCAATGAAATAATGCCATCAAGTAAAATAAAAGGCATAAAGATTAGAAAGGAAGAAGTAAAACAGTCTTTATTCAAGGGAGACATGAAAATCCTAAGGAATTTATACAAAAATACTAATACATGAGTTTAGTGATTTTTGCAGCATAAGAGATCAATATGAAAAAATCATTATATTGCTATTTTACTAGAATAATGCATTCTAAAAATGAAATTAAGAGGATACAATAGCAACAAAACTAATGCAATGCTTACGAATTAATTTAGCAAATGAAGGGCAAGACTCTTCCATGAAAAAATACAATGTATAAATATATAAAAATATATGCATGTATACTATATATTAAAAATACATATATTAAATATATATAAAGAATAAATTCAGCAAATGAAGTATAAGACTTATCTGAAAAAATACAAAACATTTCTGAGAAAAATTAAACAAGATTCAACTAAATGGAGAGATACACCATGTTCATAGATTGTAAGACTCATTATTGAATAGCAATTCTTCCAATTTAATATATAAACTCAGTGCAAACGCTATGGAAATTCAAAATGGCTACTTTGTAGAAATTGACAAGCTGATCTTAAAAATAGCAGATTATCACTGTCATTATAGCAAATATGTAATTCAGTGGTTTCAATCAAGGGTCATTTTTTTCCCCCAACCCCCCACCCGGGGACATTTAGCAATGTCTGGAGACTTTTGGGTGGTCATAAATGGGTAGAGGCCAGGAATGGTCCTTAGCATCTTCTAATGCACAGGGCTGTCTCTCATAACAAAGAAATATTGGATCCAAAATGCCAATACTACAGACTTTGAGAAACCCTGATTTAATTGCATCAGAAAAAATAGATTAATATCTCCAGCCCTCAGTCCAGGCATTCTATTCCACCAAAGTAAAAAGGTCTAGTAGTAGAGATGAAAAAGAACCCTTTGAGCCCTTTCACAACTGTTTACCACCAATGGTGGTTATACAAAAGCTCTCTGTTGCACTATTACATGTCTTAAAACTTTCTTCTTTTTACAGATGCTTTCTTCAGTATCTTATCAACTGATCATGGTCACATCTTGCCACCATAACAGCCCTTTGCCTTTGCTAATGTCTGCTCTAAGACATTAAATATAATTTTTAAAAATCATATTCCCAGATAATAAAACTTCACATTTTTCTTCTATTTTGAAGCACTTGTCTGTAGTTTCTGTATACTAAACTCGCACTAAGAGTGTTTTAAAATGTCTGTCTTACTTTGGCATTCTTGTATACAAAGTGGTGATTTATCATCTTTCTCCCTTTATGTTTATTAAACAACACAAATGTTCCAAGTCTCTAACCGCTACTTAATTCAAGTCTGTGAGTTTCTGTGCTCCTATGCTTCTCAGACCAGATTGCTCTGGAAAATTTTAGTGTCAACATGTAATAGTAAAATTGATCAACTGCATATAAACTAATAAGTACAAATTTGATTTTCTTCTAAAAAGTGATTATTTGGCTCTGAGGTAAAACAAAACTCATATTTATAAGATGTAGTGTATATATGTGTCATTTTAATAATCATATGATAGAAAATGATGCATCTTAAGTTTGGATATTACAATTCTTTCACCAACTCCAACGTATTTTTTTTTTCCCCAACACCACCAGGCACTGTCTGACACCAGCTGAGAGTCTTAGAATTGATCTGTATTCTGACATTACCTACCTGGAGATATCATCAGATCTCACATGTTAAGGGCTCAGTCTTACAAGACTGTACACACACACACACACACACACACACACACGCCCTATGCCAATCACAAGTCCAGGTGATTCTGACCGCCGGACTATAGACTGGAGGTTCCAATGACTCCCTCCTTGGGTGTGATTAAATTGCTAGAGCAGCTCACAAAAATCAGGAAAGCAGTTTACTTACTAGATTACTGCTTTATTACAAAAAAGTTCCAAATCTCTAATCACATAATTGGTTCCCTTGGCAACAAACCCTCATCCTTAGGTGTTTTTCAAAAGACACCTCATTAACATAAACTCAGGTGTAGTTGAAAGGGCTTTGTTGTAAATATCAAGACATCTTTATCACTCTTATCATTTAGGAAATTCAAGGGTTTTAAGAGCTCTGTCCCAGGAATGGGAACAAAGAACAAATATGTATTTCTTATTATAAACCACAATACCACAGATACAAAAATAAATTCCTATCTTAGCAGACCAGTAAAAATTAAGGTTTTATAACAACATTTCCTGTAACTCGTGAAATAACATGATCAGTACTTCCCATGGTGTTTTGCCATACACCAACTTGGATATTGAATCAAGGCTTGAATGTGTTAGCATGACAAATTGAAGCACATACCCAACATTATAACAACTTTTAATTCATTGAATGATTATCAGACCTAACAAAAAGCATCATTTTCTACCTCTGTTACGATATTTCCTACCATCATTATTATAATAACAAGAGTTTCTTTTTCTCAGTAGCCTTTTCTTTTCAAATAATTGGGTAAGGAGCAGCAGGTTAGAAATTATGAAACAGGCTTTGTCATTTACAGAACCTGTAAGTTTAATTGATTGCTGCTTCCCTGCCTCATTTATAGCTGGCTAAAAGTTGCCTTCTCGTTGATGAAAGTTTACCAGGAGGCATGGCGATATAAACTATCAATGAAATGTCTAACGGGGGGAAATGCAATTGTGATTTACTCTGAAATTCCACCTGGGAATCTGTTTTAAGACTTCACACTTGAGAGGTAATTTCATTTGTTTTCTCCTGCTTATAAGCTAGTGTTTTTAAACCATAGGTAATCACTGCAGGCTGCAGCAATGACAGTTCCCAGATTTCTTTCTAACAGGCACAACTGAAGGAATATAGACTCTTTTCTGCTACTCCCTGTCTTAACTGGAACCAGCCTTTCCCTGGGACCACATGCATGTCCATCATTTTCTTTCCCCCCAGTGGAAGATCGGAATGGAAATAGCTACCATTTGTCGAGCGGTTACTAGTGCTCAGACCTCTGTTCAGCATTTCATAGACGTTGCCTCTTTTATCAAAACAATTCCCCAGTTTTGACATTTTACCCCAATTTGGTAGAACCTGAGACTCAAAACACTTAGTAAGTTGTCTGATGTTATAACGTAGCACATCGGATCATTTGAATTGTAATAGTTGCTTTTATCCCTGAGTTTTTCTCTCCCTACATAGCAAGATGCCATCAAATAGAGGGAACATCAGTATTCTTCAGACCATTATTACCGCTTCCTATTTACTATACCTCCACCTTCCTGTATAAGAATGATTTTTTTTTTTAAATCTCATGTCATCCTGCTAAGATTCCATTATATTATTGAATCATCTGTGAAACTCCTGGTTAATCCCATTATTTATACTGAGCCTTTTCCCTGGCCTTGGGTGATTTCAATGTTCCCGTTGACAATCTACTTTATACCTTATTGGAACATCTCTTATTAGCTTCTCCAAGGCTCTGCAGATCCACTCCAGCAAACTATACCCAGGGATGTGCCTAGACATTGTCATTAACCCAAAACACTTGATATGTGAAATGTCAACATTTCACTCATAACACAACCAGCTGTTCCATCATTATTACTTTTACTGCTTTTTTTCTTTACCTCATCATTGCTTTCATGTCTTAACTTTTTTAATTTTTATCTCGGTCTCTTAACTCCCTTATTTTTTCAATTACTATCTCAATAGAGCAAAATGATAACAGCATCAAAAATAACTGCCATCTGTTTTTAACAAGGTGTGCTAGGCACTTTATATGGTATCACAACTGAGGATTACAGAGGTGAAATAAAGCATCCAAATTCACACGGGATGTAAATGAGGATAATTAGGACAAAGAAACATGTCTTTCTGTGTGATTCCAAGGTCCTGTTCTTTTCACTACACCATACTGCTAGAATAACAAAGATACAATCCTTTAATCATCTCTTGCTTATTATTATTATTATTATTATTATTATTATTATTATTTTGGACAGGTCTGTTCTCATCTGTCCTGCGCAGTACAACCTCTGAATCATTATTCACTCCAATAAAAATTGGCTCTTGGGTTGTAGAGGGGATGAAAAAAAATTAAGTAGTATAATGGTTTTCTGTCCTTCAAAAGCTATATGGACATGAAGAGTATATCATAATATTAAATTTTATGGGAAGGGCAATTAGGAAAAAGAAATCTCTTAAAAGGCTACTGAGGGGGAGAAAAGACATGGAAAAGCAATGCCACCAAGTCCCATTTTCAAACTACAGCTGTGTCCTCAATATTGTGTCTGATCTCTCTGTATTATTCCAGTCAAATCTCAGTCTCTTTTATTTAAACTCTCACTTCAAACTTTATTATTCTTCAGACTCCTCAAAACTCTTGGCAAACAACTATGTGTAAACACACACACAGAGATGCACACACAGCAAATGATCTTACATTGTACCTCATGGAGAAAATTGAAGTTTCAGGTGAGGGATTTCTCAATAGTCTATCCCCCCTTACTTGTCATCCTCTTATATGAACCTATACTCACATTCACAGCATTCTTCCTTTTCTGGTAGAAAATGTATCTCTCTTTACTTGTATTCGGGGAGTCCAACATCTCAGTATCTTGCTCCATCAACCTATTTCTCTATTAATTGTATATTTTTCCCCTTTCAGTCTCCACTAATTCAATGTGCATGTAATTACTTATTATTTATGCTTTGCCTGCAAGAAACAGAAAACACAACTATCAGTGACTTGAACAAATAGAGGGTTTTGCTTTGTTTTCCACATAACAGAAAATCTGAAAGTAGGCAGGTGCTGTCATTGGTTTGTTAGCTTAACAAGATCAAGGGCTGCATCTCATTATTTTGCTTTTGCCTCATGGTGTTGATATGCAGCTGCAGCTTCGTGCATCACATCTTTTTAGAAACTTCCTACAGACTTCCACTTTGGTCATATTGGCTAGAATGTATTGACCTGGTTTATTTCATGTGGCCACTCATGCTGCTTTAGAGGCTGGAAGGGTGAATATTTAGTTTTTCAAGCCTCAGAATAGAGGCAGAAAGGAAGAAGGAAGTTGAGAAAGAGTTCAGAGTTAGCCAAACTATGGTATCTAACTACACTATAGTATAGAGTAAATATAACTGAACTATAGTATAGATATTAACCTATAATATGCATAGCATTCATATTTACTCTGTCTTCTGTCCTTAAAAGAAGAGGGTTATGCAAAAGAGAACCATGCCAAATATAAAATTTTTATTTTCCCTGTGTGTCCTACTTCATATCGTTCTCTTTCCTGCATGATGTTCAGTCTATAAGTCTTAACATCTACAGAGTTTGGCTGAGCAACCACTTCTCTATTTTCTGGATCCCTCTTTGTGAGCGTTTCTAGATCCCTCTCTAAAACAATCTGAGGATTCCAGCTAGGTATCCTCTGGATACCTCTGCCCTGATAAAAGAATAATTAATTTTCCTTCCTGTCTTAGAAAAAAACTATCTTGAGTACTAAGTGATCCTTTCTTGTTTTCTTTTCAGATGAGTGTCTGCATATTTTTATACCTTTAATAATATTTTAATTTATTGTGAGTAGAGAAGAAATAAAAGTATGTTCAATATGTCACCTTTAACTGGAGGTTTTATAAACATATACTGTTATTATTTTATTTATCTGTATAAATCAAAAGACTATGAGTCTTTGAAGGCAGAGAAGTGCTCCATCACTTAATGCTTTAAAAGTAATCTCAGAACCGAACACAATTCAATGGCACTCACTTAGTTATTGCAAGATGTGAGTGAAAGAAAGGAAGAGTGAGAAATTAAAGGGAGGAAAAAAGAAATAAGGGAACGTAAGGAACAATGCTTACAGATTGTAATACAAAGGCTTAGAATTCATAATTGACCCCTTTCAACCTTCGCAAACCATGAAAAAGTATTTTGTCTCTGGCCATCAGTTTCCTTCTGGACTATATTTGAAATGATACTCTCTATTCATGTATCTCAAATAATATTCCTAAAATGAGAACAGATAATGAATATGAGCATGCTTATGGATTATAGATAGTATAGAACTTTAGGAGTTATTGCTTAACAAATTTTGTTTTTTGACAATCATTGTATTGCAGCATTGATATACTGATGAATATAAAGCCCCATCCAATTTCAGGAAACTAAGAATAGAAGGGAACATCTTTGACTTGATGAAGAAGATCTACAAAAAAATCTATAGTTAACATCATACTTAATGGTGAGAAACTAGAAGCTTTCATGCTAAGATCAGGAACAAGGCAATAATGGTTCCTTTCACCACTCCTTTTCAACACCATACTGGAAGTTCTAGCTAATGTAATAAGAGAAGAAAAGGAAATAAAAGGTATACTGACTGGGAAGGAAGAAATAAAATTGCTTTTGTTTGCAGATAACATCATTATCTATGTATAAAATCTGAAACAGTCAACAAAAATTCCTGGAATTAATGGATGATTATAGCAAGGTTGCAGGATATGAGGTTAATATACAAAACATTTTATTTTGTATATTGCTTTCCCATATACTAGCATTGTTTTCCCATATACCAGCAATGAATAAGTGGAAACTAAAATTAAAAACACAATGCCATTTACCTTAGTAAATTAATTAGTGTTTTTGTTTTCTTTGGGTAAATACCCGGTAGTGGAATTACTGGATCACATGGTAATTCTATTTTTATTTTTCAGAATAACCTCCATACTGTTTTTAACAGTGGCTGCACCAGTCTGCATTGCTGCCAACAATGTACTAGGATTCCCTTTTCTTCACATCTTTGCCAACCCTAGTTATTTCTTGTCTTTTTTATTCTAGCCATTCTGACAGGTGTCATTGTGGTTTTGATTTGCATTTCCTTGATGATGAGTGATGTTGAACATCTTTTCATGTATCTGTTGATCATTTGTATGTCTTCTTCAGAAAAATGTCTATTCAGGTTCTCTGCCCATTTTTAATCAGATTATTTGGGGGGGGTTGGTGTTGAGTTGTAGAAGTTCTTTATGGATTTTGGATATTAACCCTTTATCAGATATATCATTTGCAAGTATCTTCTTCCATTCAGCAGGTAGTCTTATCATTTGGTGATAATTTCTGTTGCTGTGCAAAAGCTTTTTATTTTTGTATAATCACAATAGTTTATTTCTGCTTTTGTTTCCCTTGCCTGAGGAGACATATCTAGAAAAATATTTCTACAGCCAATGTCAAAGAAATTACTGCCTATGTATTCTTCTAGGAGTTTTATGGTTTCATGTCTCACATTTAGGTCTTTAATCTTAATTTAAGGTTATTTTTTTGTATAGTCTAAGAAAGTGATCCAATTTCATTCTTTTGCATGTAGCTGTCCAGTATTCCCAGCATCAATTTTTGAAGAGACTGTCTTTTTTCCATTGGATATTCTTGCCTCCTTTGTCATAGATTAATTAACCATATAAGCATAGGTTTATTTCTGGGCTCTCTATTCTGTTCCATTGATCTGTCTATTTTTGCACCAGTACTATACGGTTTCAATTACTACAGCTTTGGGGTGGTAGTATATCTTAAAATCTGGGATTGTAATACTTGTAGTTTTGTTCTTCTTTCTCAAGATTTCTTTGGCTATTCGGGGACTTTTGTGGTTCCATACGAATTTTAGTATTATTTTTTTCTAGTTCTGTGAAAAACATTGTTGGTATTTTGAGAGGGATTACACTGAATCTGTAGATTGCTTTGGGTAATACGGAGATTATAACAATATTAGTTCTTCCAACCCATGAGCATGGACTATCTTCCCACTTGCTTGTGTCATTTTCAATTTCTTTCAGTGTTTTAGAGTTTTCAGAGTGCAAGTCTTTCACCTCTTTGGTTAAACTTATTCCTGGGCATTTTATTATTTTTGGTGCAATTGTAAATGGGATTGTTTTCTCAATTTCTCTTTCTGCTACTTCATTATTAGTGTATGGAAATGCAACAGATTTCTATATACTGATTTTATATCCTGTGACTTCACTGAATTCATTTACCAGTTTTAGTAGGTTTTTGGTGGAGTTATCAGGGTTTTCTATATATAGTATCATGTCATCTGTAAATAGTGAATGTTTTACTTTTTCCTTACCAATTTGGATGCCTTTTATTTCTTGTTCTTATCTGATTGCTGTGGCTAGGACTTCCAATATTTTGTTGAATAAAAGTGGTAAGACTGGACATATCCTTGTCTTGTTCCTGATCTTAGAGGGAAAGCTCTCATTTTTCCCCACTTGGTATGATGTTTACTGTGGGTTTTTCATATATGACCTTTATTATGTTGAGGTGTGTTCCCTCTAAACCTACTTTGTTGAGAGTTTTTATCACGAAGGGATGTTGTACTTTGTCAAATGTTTTTCTGCATCTATTTAGATGATTATATCATTTTTATCCTTTCTCTTGTTAATGTGATGTATCATGTTGGTTGATTTGAGAATATTGAACCATCCCTGCATCTCTGAATTAAATCACACTTGATAATGGTGAATGATTTTTTTAAATGTATTTTTGGATTCAGTTTGCTAATACTTTGTTGAGGATGTTTGCATTTATATTCATCAGAGATATTGGCTTGTGGTCTTTTTTTGTAGTGTCTTTGTTTGGTTTTGGCATCAGAATAATGTTGGCCTCATTTTGGAAGTTTTCCTTCCTCTTCTATTTTTTGGAATAATTTGAGAAGAATAGGTATTATATTTTATATTTTTATATAAACTTTCTATGTATTTTGTATTTATATACTTGCTATATTTATATTTATATATGCATTATTCTTGTATTTCCTAATAATGAGGAAAATGAATTAGCAACATTAAAATAACTTGCCTAAATTTGACATGTAATTGTATAGCTCTTGGAACCAACCCGGGTGTCCCCCAGTCTGCACACCTACCTGCCTAATGTGTGAGGCTTTATTATGTTCACAAAATGCTCTCTCTTTAGAAAAAGCAGGATAAATAACAAATAATCAACAAGATCACAAGCCCACCTTATGCTACTAATTGACTATTTCTTCCCACAGATTTTAGGTTGGTTAAAACAAGTTAAGGAGACCAATTATGAAGACAGTATTCTTTTAAAGTGGAGAGTAGAGAGCATTCCATTCTATTATGTAACTCTTCCGTGTGACCAATGGAAATTGTAAAATGCTTTTAAGAAGTTACATATTTAAAATATTCCATCGACGCAGAAAAACTTAACATAGAAGCACAAAGATTTTAAGATTAAGAGTCTCAGAATTTTAACTCTTGACAAAGGGAATTTTAAGCTAATTTTTATTTTGATTGCTAAATCCAGTATGCCATGTGTGTTTCAAAAATTCAATATGTTGGGGGGCAGAGCAAGATGGCGGAGGAGTAGGAGACCTGGATTTCGTCTCCTCTCAGGAATTCAGCTGGATAGGGATCAAACCATTCTGAACACCTACAAACTCAACAGGAGATCGAAGAAAAGAAGAGCAACAACTCTCGCATCAGAAAAGCGACCACTTTCCGGAAGGTAGGACGTGCGGAGAAGTGAATCCGAGGCGATATTCGGGAGGATAGACGGCGGGGGAGGGGCGTCCGTCGGCCGCTTCTGGCAAGTGATAGAACCACGGAGCCCAAAATCGGAACTTTTAAAAGTCTGCTCCGCTGAGGGACGTCACTCTGGTGGCTAAGCGGGGGTGGAACCGTCTGGGACAGTATGGTCTCAGGACCCTCAGGGTCACAGAAAGACCGGGGGTGCCTGAGTGCGGCAGAGCTCCCAGGTATCGGAGCGGGGAAGCCGGCTGCAGAGGCGGAGCCCAGGCGCGGGCTCTCAGCTCGGGGTGGCCATAAACCGCGATCCGCGGCACCGTCGGGCCACTGCTCCTCCAGCAGGGACCCAACAAGCGGCAGATCCGGGGAGACACACCTTCCTCCCCCGGGAGGAGCCGCGCGGGAGTGCGCCGCAGGGATCTGCTGGGTTTGGAGACTCCACCCGGGGTCGGGTGCCAGAGATAGAAATGTGCGGTCACAGGCCGGGTGAGCACGGAGTGCGGCTGGAGACCGGGGAGACGGGAGTGACTGACGGCTTTTCTCTGGGGGCTCACTGAGAAGCGGGACCCCGAGTTCTCGGCTCCTCCGGGGCAGAGATTGGGAGGCCGCCATTTTCACTCTCCGCCTCCAAAGCTGTACGGAAAGCTCGCAGGGAACAAAAGCCCCAGAGAGCAAACCCGAGCAGATTACTTAGCTGGAAGGGGGCAAGGGCGGGGCAATTCTGCCTCCGGCAAAGACATTTGGAAACCACGGCAACAGGCCCCTCCCCAGAAGATCAGCGAGAACAGCCGGCCAAGACCAAGTTTACCCATCAATGAGAACGGCAGAACTCCAGCTCTAGGGGACTACTGCATATAGAATTCATGGCTTTTTTACCATGATTCTGTAGTCTTTCAAAGTTAATTTTTTTTTAACTGTCTTTTTTTCTTTTTGAATTTTTCTTTTTCCCTTTTTCAACCAACATCTTATCAATCCCTTTTTAAAAAAAAAAAAAATTTTATTTTTCATTTTTAGAGTCATATTCTATCCCTTCATAGTAGTTACCCGTATTTTTGGCTTATATATATAAGTTCTTCTCTCTTTAAAATTTTGAGATAGTTTCTTCTAACAGATCAAAATATACCCTAAATCTCTAGTATATGGTGTTTTCTATTCCCCTGCCTGATCACATCCTCTCCCTTTTTTTTTCTTTTTTTAAATCCTCTTCTTTCTTTTTCAAACAATTTCTTATCAATTCCTTTTATAAAATTTTTTATAATTTCCATCTTTACAGTCATATTCCATCCCTTCATCATATCAACCCTTATTTTTGTACATATATAAGTTTTTCTTTCTTTAAAATTTTGGGAGGCACTTTCTTCTAAAAGACCAAAATACACCCCAAATCTAGTGTGTGGCACTGATCTATATACCAGCCTGATCATATTTGATCACATTCTGGTTTTTTTGTTGTTGTTGTTTTCTTTTGTTTGTTTTTGTTTTTATCTTTATCTTTTTCTTTTTTTTCTTTTTCTTTTTTCTCTCTTTCCCTTTCTTTTCCCACTGCTTCAGGTCTTTTCTGATTTGTTTAGAGTATATTTTCTGGGGGGGGGACGATGTTACTCTGCTAGCATTTTGTTCTCTCATTAATCTATTCTCCTCTGCACAAAATGACAAGATGGAAAAAATCACCTCAACAAAAAGAACAAGAGGTAGTACCGACTGCCAGGGACCTACTCAATACGGACATTAGTACGATGTCAGATCTAGAGTTCAGAATCATCACTTTAAAGATACTAGCTGGGCTTGAAAAAAATATGGAAGTTATTAGAGAAACCCTTTCTGGAGAAGTAAAAGAACTAAAATCCAACCAAGTAGAAATCAAAAAGGCTATTAATGAGGTGCAATCAAAAATGGGGGCTCTAACTGCTAGAATAAATGAGGCAGAAGAGAGAATCAGTAATATAGAAGATGAAATGATGGAAAATAAAGAAGCTGAGAAAAAGAGAGATAAACAACTACTGGATCATGAGGGCAGAATTCGAGAGATAAGCGATACCATAAGACGAAACAACATTAGAATAATTGGGATCCCAGAAGAAGAAGAAAGAGAGAGAGGGGCAGAAGGTATAATGGAGCAAATTATAGCAGAGAACTTCCCTAATTTGGGGAAGGAAACAGGCATGAAAATCCAGGAAGCACAGAGAACCCCTCTCAAAATCAATAAAAATAGGTCAACACCCCGACATCTAATAGTAAAACTTACGAGTCTCATAGACAAAGAGAAAAATCCTGAAAGCAGCTCGGGAAAAGAGATATGTAACCTACAAGGGTAGAAACATTAGATTGGCAACAGACCTATCCACAGAGACCTGGCAGGCCAGAAAGGACTGGCAGGATATATTCAGAGCACTAAATGAGAAAAATATGCAGCCAAGAATACTCTATCCAGCTAGGCTGTCATTGAAAATTGAAGGAGAGATAAAAAGCTTCCAGGACAAACAAAAACTAAAGGAATTTGCAAACACAAAACCAGCCCTACAGGAAATCTTGAAAGGGGTCCTCTAAGCAAAGAGAGACCCTAAAAGCAACATAGACCAGAAAGGAACACAGACAATATACGGTAACAGTCACCTTACAGGCAATACAATGGCACTAAATTCCTATCTTTCAATAGTTACCCTGAATGTAAATGGGCTCAATGCCCCAATCAAAAGACACAGGCTATCAGACTGGATTAAAAAACAAGACCCATCGATATGCTGTCTGCAAGAGACTCATTTTAGACCCAAAGACAGCCCCAGATTGAAAGTGAGGGGGTGGAAAACCATTTACCATGCTAATGGACACCAAAAGAAAGCTGGGGTGGCAATCCTTATATCAGACAAATTAGATTTTAAACCAAAGACTGTAATAAGAGATGAGGAAGGACACTATATCATACTTAAAGGATCTATCCAACAAGAAGATCTAACAATTGTAAATATCTATGCCCCTAACATGGGAGCAGCCAATTATATAAGCCAATTAATAACAAAAACAAAGAAACACATCGACAACAATACAATAATAGTGGGGGACTTTAACAGCCCCCTCACTGAAATGGACAGATCATCTAAGCAAAAGATCAACAAGGAAATAAAGACTTTAAATGACACACTGGACCAAATGGACTTTACAGACATATTCAGAACATTCCACCCCAAAGCAACGGAATACACATTCTTCTCTAGTGCCCATGGAACATTCTCCAGAATAGATCACATCCTAGGTCATAAATCAGATCTCAACCGGTACCAAAAGATTGGAATCATTCCCTGCCTATTTTCAGACCACAATGCTTTGAAACTAGAGCTCAATCACAAGACAAAAGTCAGAAAGAACTCAAATACATGGAGGCTAAAGAGCATCCTACTGAAGAACGAATGGGTCAACCAGGAAATTAAAGAAGAATTAAAAAAATACATGGAAACCAATGAAAATGAAAACACAACTATTCAAAATCTTTGGGATGCAGCAAAGGCAGTCCTAAGAGGAAAGTATATAGCAATACAAGCCTTTCTCAAGAAACAAGAAAGGTCTCAAGTACACAACCTAACCCTACACCTAAAGGAGCTGGAGAAAGAACAGCAAATAAAGCCTAAACCCAGCAGGAGAAGAGAAATCATAAAGATCAGAGCAGAAATCAATGAAATAGAAACTAAAAGAACAGTAGAACAGATCAACGAAACTAGGAGCTGGTTCTTTGAAAGAATTAACAAGATTGATAAACCCCTGGCCAGACTTATCAAAAAGAAAAGAGAAATGACCCAAATCAACAAAATCATGAATGAAAGAGGAGAGATCACAACCAACACCAAAGAAATACAAACAATTATAAGAACATATTATGAGCAACTCTATGCCAGCAAATTAAATAACCTGGAAGAAATGGATGCATTCCTAGAGATGTACCAACTACCAAAACTGAACCAGGATGAAATAGAAAACCTGAACAGACCTATAACCACTAAGGAAATTGAAGCAGTCATCAAAAATCTCCCAAAAAACAAAAGCCCAGGGCCAGATGGCTTCCCAGAGGAATTCTACCAAACATTTCAAGAAGAATTAATACCTATTCTTCTGAAACTGTTCCAAAAAATAGAAATCGAAGGAAAACTTCCAAACTCATTTTATGAGGCCAGCATTACCTTGATCCCAAAACCAGACAAAGACCCCATCAAAAAGGAGAATTACAGACCAATATCTTTGATGAACATGGATGCAAAAATTCTCACCAAAATACTAGCCAATAGAATCCAACAGTACATTAAAAGGATTATTCACCATGACCAAGTGGGATTTATCCCTGGGCTGCAAGGTTGGTTCAACATCCGCAAATCAATCAATGTGATACAATACATTAACAAAAGAAAGAACAAGAATCATATGATCCTCTCAATAGATGCAGAAAAAGCATTTGACAAAGTACAGCATCCTTTCTTGATCAAAACTCTTCAGAGTATAGGGATAGAGGGTACATACCTCAATATCGTAAAAGCCATCTATGAAAAAACCTACAGCGAATATCATTCTCAATGGGGAAAAACTGAGAGCTTTCCCCCTAAGGTCAGGAATGCGGCAGGGATGTCCACTATCACCACTGCTATTCAACATAGTATTGGAAGTCCTAGCCACAGCAATCAGACAACAAAAAGAAATCAAAGGCATCCAAATTGGCAAGGAAGAAGTCAAACTCTCACTCTTTGCAGATGATATGATACTTTATGTGGAAAACCCAAAAGACTCCACCCCAAAACTGCTAGAACTCATACAGGAATTCAGTCAAGTGGCAGGATATAAAATCAATGCACAGAAGTCAGTGGCATTCCTATACACCAACAACAAGACAGAAGAAAGAGAAATTAAGGAGTCGATCCCATTTACAATTGCACCCAAAACCATAAGATACCTAGGAATAAATCTAACCAAAGAGACAAAGGATCTGTACTCAGAAAACTATAAAATACTCATGAAAGAAATTGAGGAAGACACAAAGAAATGGAAAAACGTTCCATGCTCATGGATTGGAAGAACAAATATTGTGAAGATGTCAATGCTACCTAGAGCAATCTACACATTCAATGCAATCCCCATCAAAATACCATCCACTTTTTTCAAAGAAATGGAACAAATAATCCTAAAATTTGTATGGAACCAGAAAAGACCCCGCATAGCCAGAGGAATGTTGAAAAAGAAAAGCAAAGCCGGCGGCATCACAATTCCGGACTTCCAGCTCTATTACAAAGCTGTCATCATCAAGACAGCATGGTACTGGCACAAAAGCAGACACATAGATCAATGGAACAGAATAGAGAGCCCAGAAATGGACCCTCAACTCTATGGTCAACTCATCTTTGACAAAGCAGGAAAGAATGTTCAATGGAACAAAGACAGTCTCTTCAACAAATGGTGTTGGGAAAATTGGATAGCCACATGCAGAAGAATGAAACTGGACCATTTCCTTATACCACACACAAAAATAGACTCCAAATGGTTGAAAGACCTCAATGTGAGACAGGAGTCCATCAAAATCCTAAAGGAGAACACAGGCAGCAACCTCTTTGACCTCAGCCGAAGCAACTTCTTCCTAGAAACATCGCCAAAGGCAAGGGAGGCAAGGGCAAAAATGAACTATTGGGACTTCATCAAGATAAAAAGCTTTTGCAAAGCAAAGGAAACAGTCAACAAAACCAAAAGACAACCGACAGAATGGGAGAAGATATTTGCAAATGACATATCAGATAAAGGGCTAGTATCCAAAATCTATAAAGAACTCATCAAACTCAACACCCAAAGAACAAAGAATCCAATCAAGAAATGGGCAGAAGACATGAACAGACATTTTTCCAAAGAAGACATCCAAATGGCCAACAGACACATGAAAAAGTGCTCAATATCGCTCGGCATCAGGGAAATCCAAATCAAAACCTCAATGAGATACCACCTCACACCAGTCAGAATGGCTAAAATTAACAAGTCAGGAAATGACAGATGTTGGCGGGGATGCGGAGAAAGGGGAACCCTCCTACACTGTTGGTGGGAATGCAAGCTGGTGCAGCCACTCTGGAAAACTGTATGGAGGTTCCTCAAAAAGTTGAAAATAGAGCTACCATATGATCCAGCAATTGCACTACTGGGTATTTACCCCAAAGATACAAAAGTAGGGATCCGAAGGGGTACGTGCACCCCGATGTTTATAGCAGCAATGTCCACAATAGCCAAACTGTGGAAAGAGCCAAGATGTCCATCAACAGATGAATGGATAAAGAAGAAGTGGTATATATATACAATGGAATATTATGCAGCCATCAAAAGGAATGAGATCTTGCCATTTGCAACGACGTGGATGGAACTGGAGGGTATTATGTTGAGTGAAATAAGTCAAACAGAGAAAGACATGTATCATATGATCTCACTGATATGAGGAATTCTTAATCTCAGGAAACAAACTGAGGGTTGCTGGAGTGGGGGGTGCGGTTGGAAGGATGGGGTGACTGGGTGATAGACACTGGGGAGGGTATGTGCTCTGGTAAGGGCTGTGAATTGTGCAAGACTGTTGAATCTCAGATCTGTACCTCTGAAACAAATAATGCAATATATGTTAAGAAAAAAAAAAAGAAGAAGAAGGTAGCGGGAGGGGAAGAATGAAGCGGGGGAAATTGGAGGGGTAGACGAACCATGAGAGACGATGGACTCTGAAAAACAAACAGGGTTCTAGAGGGGAGGGGGGTGGGAGGATGGGTTAGCCTGGTGGTGGGTATTGAGGAGGGCACATTCTGCATGGAGCACTGGGTGTTATGCACAAACAATGAATCATGGAACACTTCATCTAAAACTAATGATGTAATGTATGGGGATTAACATAAGAATAAAAAAAAAAAAAAGAAAAAATTATTCATGAAACAATGTTAAGAGAAAATATCAGAATATATGTAATTCAAAAACATCAGATAGTGTATTTACAAATAAATATATTCATAAAAAAAATTCAATATGTTATCAAACCCCAAGTTCTGCTGCTCATTGCTCAAAAGGCCAAAACTCAGGACGAGTTTTGATTGGAAAAGAATTTCAGTTTTATCCAGAAGGCCAGCCACCTGGAGAGAAGACAGACTCTTGTCCAAAAACCCAGCCGAGGTTTCTGCCTGTCCCCAGGAGGTTTTAAAATGTTTAGGGTAGTTAATTAGTGAAGGGAGTGCAGTGGTCGGTAACATTTCTTCATTATGGGCAGGTTCCCTGGTGCCAGCTACAGACCAGGGTGGTGCAAGGGGGTCTGGTCTTTGTTTCATAATGTGCAGGAGTCTTCTGTTCTTCCTGCAAAGAAGGACAAGGTCTACAGATACACAAAGGGAGGTTAGCAAAATCATTTGTGTGGCCTAAAAAAGAAAAACATTTTGCCAAAAAAAATTGCTAGACTAATCTGAAAGCTGAGATAGTTCAAACAGGCTTGCTGGCCTCTGTGGCCTAGGAAATTTTTGTCCTTCACTAGAGGCCAGTGGTCTGCCTGCTGTGGATCAAGGACTTAGGTCAGCCAGTGTGTGAACTTGAATCGAGTTAACCTTTGAGACTGGTTGAAGTGCTATTACAAATATAGGATAAACCACTTTAGAAATGGTTTTAAAAGGTGGGTTTTTGGGCACCTGGGTGGCTCAGCTGGTTAAGCAACTGCTTTCGGCTCAGGTCATGATCCTGGAGTCCCTGGATCGAGTCCCGCATTGGGCTCTCTGCTCGGCAGGGAGCCTGCTTCTCCCTCTGACTCTCCCCCCTCTCATGTGCTCTCTCTCTCTCATTCTCTCTGTCTCAAATAAATAAATAAAATCTTTAAAAAAAAAAAGGTGTGTTTTTTTTTTTTTTCAGATTTCAATGGAGAAAAGCAAATCGGGTATTGAGATATACACAAATGCTCAGTATGAGCTACATAGGAAAGGATTTATTTGCAATTCACCAGAAACACAGTGTGATGTGGCTGAAAGGGCAAGGACATTGGGGTCAGAGAGCTTCCAGTTCGAGTCTAGGCATTGTGCACTCAAGAAAATTAGTTTATCTCTCTGAGTTTTTATCTGGTCTTCAAGAGAATGATTTTAAAAGATAAAATTTATAGGGAACCTATCCGAGGGTCTGATATATACTTTGCTTCCACATATTAACTGTATTTATTTGTGATGCTGTATACTGAGTACTGGACCACAAACACCATGGCCTAAGGAACATGAATTTAGAAGTTAAGATATACAAGTAATCAGGCATTGCAGGGTAGACATGTGATGGAAGAAGTACATGGTGCTATAATAACACCCAGGAATGTCATCCAGATATGCTAGGGTATGAGTCAAAACTCCCAGGAAGAGCCAATATCTCAGCTGGATGAAGGATGCGTTTAGTCAAGTGAAGGAGGAGACAGGAAAGCTTTCTCAAACTAGAGGAACTGCAAGTGGCCTAGAGGCCAGGCATATGGTAATAGACTCCACTTCCAGCCTCTAACAGTAGATCCTGGTAGATGACAGATACTGAGGCTGGAGAGAAAGCAAAGGTCAAGTTAATCAAGAGTAGAACCAACCCAAATCTTCAGCCATTCATCTTTTGCTTCACATAAGGCTGGGAGAGAGTGGAGATTAGTGTACCAATGATTGAGAACAGTAGCTGTTCCAGCAGTGACACAGGGTCCAGAAAGACTCTATCGGTTGAAGGATTAACCCTTAGGAGCTGGATCATGGAAAGTTCTAGGGAGCAAGGATCAGGGCAGTGTGATGCTCAACGTAGTAGCTATTTCAAATTGCTGTGGAAAAATTTCAACATTTAATCAACCACAATAATCGTCCTTTTGTGTAACAGTTAAAAATCAATCTGGATTTAGGTTAAAAGACAAATTAAATCACAGCTTAAATTCATCTTTACTTTGAACTTACTTTATTGTAATTTAATATTCTGCTCCTATTCCGTGTGTGTGTGTGTGTGTGTGTCTGTGTGTAAGTTCCACAGGATATACACTCCAGTAATCAATAAATAGTCCAGATTTCAAACAACAACAACATCAACAACAATACTGCATTACTTATTTACAACTTTAAATTAAATTTATAGTATTAAGTTGGTGATTCTGGCACCACAGAGAGAGTGTCATCCAGCTAAATTGACCTACAAATCACAGACAGTAACATGTGTATAGAACCTTGCCATTTTGAAAGCACTTTCATATCATCAAATGTAATCCTCACAACAATATGGTTAAGAAAATGGAGCAGCTATTCAATAATTTACAAACACTCTTCAAGTTCACTTTCATTGCTGCAGTACCATTGGGAGCAAAAGGCAGCAGGTATTCCCATCATCTCTACTTTGTAAATGAGAAACTTGAGACAAGAGAGATAAAATGTATCTTGACAGTGAAAATGAGTTTGGTATCTGTGGACTGAAATATCCAAAGAAATATGTAGGGGCATAAAAATTTAAAATTAAGGAACTATCACAAGTGTTCTCATTTCAGTCTTTATGGTTTAAAAAAAAAAAAAAAGCCTAGAAATTACTTTCCTCCAAAGTCTCTAAAGCATATAAATTTTAGAAGCAGATTCTCATCTCAAAAGCTTCTTTTCAGTATGTCATTTTTATAAGGAGTTAACAAAATTATAATTTGGTTTTAGAACCAGTAACTGAAATATGTCTTATTTAGTGAAACCTTGAAACTGGAATTCACAAAATGCTTTTGGTAAGATAAGAGGCAACAACAAGGATTAAACATGAAAACAATAGTAGAAGATGGGTAAAATAATCCTCACTTTTAGTAAAAGTGTTTCAGAACTCTCTTCTAGTCTTTGTAAAAGTTACTCCTAATATTGATTGTACTAAATAATTATCGAAGTTCTGAAGATACAGATGATAAGGCCGGGGTACATACAGTAGGATCAGTCTATTATGATATAAATAAAGAAGTATTATATAAAAAATACAAAGTTTTATGGAAAATATTAGATTTCCAATTAGAGAAAAACACCTTTAACGTTAAGAAATAATAAGAAATTAATAAGAAATTTCAGATACAGTAAGTATACCTACCAGTAGAGTACCCTTGGCAAGTTTCTTTAGAGGAGTTGGTGCTTACAGTTCAATATATGTAAAATATATGATATGTTGAGATAAAGTAGACATCATACAAGAAAAAATAAAAGGAGAGGGAAAGAAAAAGGAAAGGAGAATAAACTCATTGATTAGTTAATAAGTAGAAGTTAAATGATTACATTAAAAGTTTGCAAAGCAGCTTGTATAACATTCAATAAGATAGCAAGGAACTAAGGACATTTAAAAAATATATACATACAAATGTTGACACTAGGATAAAAATGTAAAACTCCCTAAATACCCCCCAAAATATTTGTGAATTAAAGAGTAAAGAATATGCATTTTGTAGAGAAACAGAAAATATAAGAATGCACAGAATTGCAAAATATTATGGTAGAGTTGAGATGAAACATATCAGTCACGCAAATAAATGTGAAAGGGCTTAATACACCCATTGAAAAACATATTTTTCCATTTGACATACAAAGCAAGGTCCAACTATGTACATAAGAGATAAATCTAAAACAAAATGAGTTAGAAAGGTTAATACTTAAGAGATGGACAAGATGAGTGGAAAAAATACGAAAGCATTGTTTGTGATCTTGATATCAGATAAAGTAGTAAGTAGCCCGAATAATGTAAGTTGAACAGATATTATGGACACGTCAAACTTTATGCCCCAATGAGAGAGAATATAACCTCTTCTTGTATATTCATTCAACACTCACAGAAAATGGTCATATAATTGGTCACAAAGGAAATATTGATTGGTTCCATGAAGTAGATGAATTACAAGCAAAACCTAAATGTGAAAAATTTGAAAGTATTCCTAAAAGAACCGAAAGTGGACCTTAACAAATAGTAAAACATCCCTCCATCTTAGTTGGGATGAATCATAGTAAGAAGATATCACTTCTCCCTATGTTGATTTATAATTTTAAACCAATATTTTTAAAATAAAGATTTTATGTGCAAGTCGATAAGATGGTTCAAAAGTTCATGTAGGTAAACACATAGGCAAGAATAGCCAACAAAATACTGAAAAACCAAAACTAGAAACGAGGATAAAACAGATAAACCAGATATTAAGATATATCACAAAGACTCTATAATTAAAACAGTGTGGTACTGATCCATGAACTAGTTTCAATTGTATGAGGCATGGATCTAATTTTATCTTTTTATAAAAGCTTACTCAATTGTCTAGGCATCGCCTATTTTAATACTTGTGCCTGTAATCTGAAATGTCACCTTTACTATATCATATGTAAGAATAAATTCAAAATATGTCAGATATCTAAATGTTAGAAATTGAAATCATAAAAGCCCTAGAAAAATATATGAGTAGAAAAAGTCTTTCTAAACTTGATTTTTATCCAGAGGCAATAAAATTTTGATACATATAGGTATATAATTTGTTTAACTGCATGGCCAGGAAATAGCTATAAATTAAGTCAAAAGACAATTGGCAAAGGGAGAAAATCCTTGCAAAATATTTCACAAAAACAAAATGGGGAATAAAGGACAAAAGCATGATGAAAACATGGGAAAACTCATGAATAGACAGTTCACACAAAAAGGGAAATAAAACGGTCCTGAAGCATATGAAAAGTCATTCAAACTCACAGTTAAAGAATGCAAACCAGAAAGTTATTGAGACACCATTTTTTACATATAAGATGGGCAAAAATTAAAAGTGACTGCATATTCTGATGAATGCTATGGAGAAACAGGCGTTCTTATACATCGCTGGTAGGAATACAACCTATTGCAATCCTTCTGGTGGGAAAATTGGAAACTACATATACACTTGCCACTTGGCCCATCAATCCCACTTCAGTGATACAAACTTATATATATGCATGTTGATTTGAAAACTGGCTCCTGTACATAGAGAACTAGAAGAGACCAAGAAAGAGGCAGACCACTCCAGACTGATAGGTGGCAGATTTAATAGGCAAGGGAACTTAAATATTAGGCTTCCTTTGGGTAGTCTCAAGATAAGTAAATCTCTGCATCCATCTGCTAGAATCTTAAAAGTTTACATACAGACCTCAACGGGGTTTAGTCACATACACAACCCAGGTGGTCTCAACAACACATTACTCTCTCAAGGCTATGTCCTTGAAATTCCTACTGAGGGAATGTTGGGTAGGAAGCACATTACAAGGACAGGGGACGGGATGAGGAGCCTCTAATTCTCAGGTCCAGTTCCAGGATCCACTAGTGGTCACACCGTCTCAAGAACTTCCTCCAACAGTGTACAAATGTCTATAATTGCAAACCATTTGAAACAGCCTGAATATCCTACATATGAAAGTGACTGAGTAAACTATGATACATTTACGCAATGGAATATTATGTAGCTATAAAAATGTAGGAGATGGGATGCCTGGGTGGCTCAGTCGGTTAAGTTGGTTGACTCTTGATTTTGGCTCAGGTCACGATGTCAGGGTCATGGGATCGAGCCCTGTGTCAGGCTCCTCGCTCACTGCAGAGTCTGCTTGAGATTCTCTTTCTCTCCCTCTCCCTCTGCCCTACCCCTGTTTGTGTGTGCTCTCTCTCTAAATAAATAAGTAAAATCTTAAAAAAAAAAATGAAGGAGAAAGATTATGACCTCCTATGAGTGATTTTTAGCATATATTGTTAAATGAAAAAAAAAATCAAAGTGCAAAATAGTACCTATAATGTTTACTTTCAAGTAAAAAAGAAGTGCATATATAATATACATGTGTGCAAAAAAGAAAGAAAGGAATCAGAAATAAATATCAAGGGAAAAGAAAAACCAAGAAACTAAAAAAGTATGTTAAGTACAGGGCATAGGATGGAATGGGATAGAACGAACAGGGGAGGGGAAAAAGGTTACAAGATATGGGAGGAGTGATGATAAATTTCTGTATATTTTTACTTTTCAAACCATAGAAAAACTTTACATACCCCCAAAATAAATCAGTTAAAATCAATCAGGGAATGGGTGGAAGATAAATTGGAATACTAATGTCAATAAATAATCTTAAATGTATTACAGATGCATATATTTGCATGTCTAGCAAAACCTCACTAGATGGTGTGGAATAAATACAGTTAATTCTAGAAACAAGATTTTGACAGAAATGCAAAATAACTATACACAAATACTGTACTCTAGTTGGTAAATTTGTTCTTCATAGGACTATGTGTTAACAATTCTGAAACTATGTGTATTCTAGGTTTGAACAAAAACATTAATAGATTGTGTAAAACTTACTATCCAAGAAAGAATTTACAAATAAGGAAAGGGAGAAGATTAGAATGAACCTTTTGGTGTTGGATTAGAATCAGAATTGTGAGAATGATGTAGATACGGATACGGGCATAGAAAGAGTAAAAATATGTATATAAATAGGATAAATGTGTGTATTTCTACATGGATAATACATGTATTTTCTAGCTATGTCCTTTGGGAGGGTGTAGAAACAATGGCATCCCAGTGGTAAAGAGCACACTCAGAGTTTTGGTTTGTAAATATCACTGTTCCATAAAAGATGGGAGAACTCCTTGGGAAAATGGACAGATCCCAGAGTTGGGCAGAAAAAAGTACAATATGAGTATAAATATCCTGTGCCAGAAAGTAAGGGCGTACTTAAAAAATGATGGAGCTATGTTGAGATTACACAGAAGCCAGTGGTTAGGTCTGGGGCAATCTAATCAAAATAAAAAAGTATAGTAATGGATTAAAACCCATTGAATAAAATAAATGAGTCTGTAGTGATATAAACAATTTAATTAGTAAATGAAGTAAAGGGGCAGCATTATTTACATTAGAATTGGAGCTAACACATGTAGGAGGAGCACAGGAAGTTATGTGGCAAACACCAAGCTCATCAATGAATGCCAAAATTAGTACAGCAAACGTGATGAGAAAAAAATGTATGTATACAGCCTTAAAGTTTTTTTCTCCAATATACTTGTTGACTATAAAAGGAGAAATTGTCACTTTATAGGGGAGAAATCTGACTTTTACTATTTATCTTAAGTAAGTGATCAAAGTTAACATCATAAAAAAGCAATTTCAACATCATGTACCCCCTGATGTTATGCATTAAAAAGGGTATAGCATCACCCCATGGCAATTTAGCCCAAAATGCATTACGTGAATTTAAACATAAGACAACATCAGACTAACCCAAATAGGTAGACATTGTGCAAAGTAACTAGTCTGTACACTTCAAAGGAATCAATGTTATCAATGCAAATAAAATCTGACTGTTGCAGAAAAGACCAAAGGGATATGACAAACTAAGGAAGGAAAATACACGGTAATCTTATATGGTAAATACAAGTCCCTTTTAGATTTACAAAGATAACAAAAATAAAAATAAACTGATGGTGTGACATACCAGGGACAGGGAAAAGAGACAACTTTACAGTGAATCATTCAATATAGCACCGCTGCAAATTAAACACAGGAGGATCAAACCCAATGAAGGAAGTTACAGCAACAGAACCCACTACATGAATTTTTCATCCTTAAAAAATGTTTCTGCTATATTATAAGCTTTAAATTAAAAAATGAGTTTGCCATAAGAGCATTAAATGTCTGCAATAAGCTGTTTACACACAAGAAATTAAACATTGTAATACTCTTCTGAAGAAAAATGGATTAGTTGATGAAAGTTATGCTCATCTCACTGGAATGTTTGTTTTCAGCACCATGTTTTTTCCCCTAACTCCTTGACATAGAACTGATGATCACATTTGCCGTACTACATCTTTATTGTTTTGAATTTCTTCTTCTTTTTCTATTCCCATCCCTATTCCCTTGGTTTAAACTCTCATCCTCCTGGGCTTAGACTGTCATACTTTCTTGAAAGTTAATTTCTCTTCCTCAGAATGTCTTCATTACCTGAGTCAACTCTACAAAAACTGATTATTTGAAAACAAATCATTTCATGCAATTATCAGAAACTCAAAACTTCCACAAATCTATATATATTGGCATTATATAGATAGTATGGTCTAAGACTTTTATATCCTTTATCTCCTGTAATTACCTTAACATTACAACCATATTAATGATTTGCTATTTCCTACATATACATCATATTCCTTGTGAAAGTGGATATATTTAATGGTTGAGAGTGTGGGCTTAGCTCTAAAGAGAGGATATCTTCATTAAGTTTTGCTTTGCCACCTATTAGCTGTGTGATGTTGGATGCTCTTCTCATGTCTTCATTTCTTTATCTGTAAAACAGTGGTAAGTATGGTATTTACATCGTTGGCTTTTAAAAGGGTTAATTAAAAATTTAGGGACTCACCTGGAAGAGAGTAATAGCTCCGTAAATGTTAGCTCTGATACAATGATGACAATGGTACTGATGCTGATGCAGACGCAAACTTCAATACTTTTGTAATGTGTGTTTTCTTTTCCAGAAACACCGTCTTTTCCACTCTAGTTCTCTGCTTGGCAAACTCTGAATCATATTTCATGACAGAGGCAAAATGTCACATTATAAAACAAGTCTTGCCTGAGGTCACAAGTATCTATGATAGAGCATATCCTAAAATACTGTGTATATTTGCTGCTATGTTATTGCATGTAATATTTATATGGTATAAATACACGTATGTCTCTGTAAAATGATCAAAATAATACTTCCTACATCATAAGATTTTACGACTGCTAAGTGAAATCTCTATAAATTTCTTCCTGAAGTGCCTGACACATTATGAGTGACATCCAAATGTTATTTGTGGTTGCTGTATTTTTTTTTAATTTTATAAACTTTGAGTTCCTTGGAATGGAGACTGTTTAATTTATTATCACATCTCCTGTATCCACCACATGTAACACTTACTAAACACAATTTCACTCATCTATAGAATGTAAAAAAAAAAAAAAAAAGTCAAACTCATAGAAACAGAGAGTAGAGTGTAGTTACCAGGGCTTGAGGATAGATGAGATGGGGAGATGTTGGTCAAAGTGTACAAACTCTCAGTTATAAGATGAATAAGTTCTGGAGACCCAGCGTTATGGTGTCCAGAACTAATAATGCACCTTATATGAGAAGTTGGCCAAGAGAGTAGATGCCAAGTGTTCTCACCACACACACAGGCATACACACAAAATGCAGCTATGTGTGGTGATGGATATGTTAATTAGTTTGATTGTGGTACTCATTTCCCAATGTATACTTATATCATCTGGTACATCTTAAAAATATACAATTTTAATATGTCAGTCATATTTCAAACGGGAGAAAAAACATTCATTAACTTTTGAATGAATGCTCCAAATTAGCAAGATTGAAATTAAAACAAATTAAGGCCTTTTATTGCATTTATAGCTCCCTAAAACAGGATTTAGAAACATTGGAGACATTGTAGTTCCGATAATTAATACTTCTAAATCATAGACCATGAGTTAAAACAAAATAGTGACCAAAGAAGTGTTCATTAGTCCACAGTCCAATGTCAGTATGATAAGTTAGTCTTCTGGTGTAGTTCTGCAAAATACTATATAATTCTAGATACTTGAAAGCTCTAAATACAATGCGCTAGTGGGACCCTAAACTAATAGTAACCAACTCATACCTCATAAGTAGAATCATTGAATTCTGTGACCTTTTGAATGACCTTTATTGACGACACTAAAAAATGTCTCCATCTAAAAAAAGAGGCCTAGCAACATTCTTTCACTACACAAATGTCTATTGTGAGTCAACTCTGCGCAGAGCATTGTGCTAGGCATTGGTACCCTGGCTAATGAAAATTGAACTTGATCTTTCCTCACAAGAAGATCTGAGTCTATACGGAAGATAAACACTAAGTAAGAGCAGCTCTTACTTCTACAACTATTTGCTTGCTTTGTTTTTTTTTTTCACTTCTAAACTATTTCTTAAACCAAAACATTAAAAAACTAGATATGCATAGAAAGTATGTTACCATCTGTCCTTTATTATCTTTTGGTTGCTTCCCCATTTTATATTTCATTCCAATTCCCTTTAGCCAACTACAGAATTTTCACCAGAAAGTCGCCCAGCCAGCCTTCTAAGATGTCCTGTAGTTCCTGAAAATGGACTGTTAGGTGCCTTAGTGATGTTGTTTGTGTGTTAAGTTTTTGATAACCGCTTATTGAATTGAGAGCAACAGGACAGATTTTAAAATGGAGTTCAAGCCTTCAAACACTATAGGTTAACCAATGGCCTTTACATAACTTGTCACTGTGTAAAAACACGGTATTCAATAAACTCAGGTCACTCTCTGCAGTCTTAGAATGATTCAGCCTGAATTTCCCAGTTGTCAGTTTCCAGGTAATGCATACCACTGCAGCAGAGAGGGCTTTTCTTCACTTGTGGTACTTAAATTGTCCATGGGAAGTCTCTCACAGCTAAGAAAGACAGTGTGTTCTCAAGAATTCGGTGTTCCTAAAATGGATACATGAGAGCCAGTCACAGCATCTTAAATGATCTCAGTTTACCTGCCTGTCAAGTTTAACATGGTACACGGTAAATATTGGAGAAACCATCCTCACAGGCAAGATAGAAGAGTCCCCTAACATATACTTAATACTCACCAGAGCTGATCACAGTGCAAAACTCAACCCTGAATTTAGAAAAGGAAGTGGCTACCATCTCTGTGTGAACACATCTGTCTTCCACATCTCATCATTAAAATTCCCTCCGCTTTGGATTTATTGAAGACCACTGTTAAAATGTTCCAGCACACATCACCCATCAGATGGAGAGAAAAGGTCCCTCTACAGTTTTAAAATAACACTAAGACAGGCAAGCAAAAAACAAAGCCATATATTTGATGAGCAGCCCTCACAGATGACTCAGTTTGAGAACAATGTTTACCACTGCTCTGTATTTTACCCCCTGGGAGATGGCTTATATTCACTCTGGCTTATCCCAGTCTAGGAAGTTTTAACCTGATCCAGCTTGAATTTCCTAGTCTTCCGTGTTCACATGGCTCCTCTGGATTTCATTCTAGGAAAAGAGAGATAGGAAACAAGCTTCTGGCATCCATCCATGTCAGACATTAAATAAGATTAGCTAGCTGTTACCTTAAATAGCCAAGTGCTTTTACCTGAGAAAGTTGTTGCAAATGTGACTCCATCAAATCCTCCCCAAAACGTTAAGTATTCATTTGGACCCATTTTAAGAGGAAGAAAAGCCCTTGGGGAGGTTAAGTGATTACAGAAACAGTATTTAAATTTGGGCTTTATTCCATATCTCATGTTCTTTGCACCATATTATATACTTACTAAAAGTTGAAGTTCTGAATAGTTCACATTTTTTTCTAAGCAATAAGATATTATACTGATATTGATCTGTGTATTCCTAATCATTTATTTCTGATGTGGTGTTCAATGATTCATTAGTTGCGGTTAACACCCAATGCTCATCACAACATGTGCCCTCTTTAATACCCATCACCTGGCTACCCCATCCCCCCCACCCCCTCCCTTCTGTAACTCTCAGTTTGTTTCCCAGAGTCCAGAGTCTCTCATGGTTTGTCTCCCTCTCTGGTTTCTTCCCGTTCAGTTTTCCTTCCCTTCCCCTGTGGTCCTCCATGCTATTCCTTATGTTCCAAATATGAGTGAAACCATATGATAATTGTCTTTCTCTGCTTAATTTATTTCACTTAGCATAATCCCCTCCAGTTCCATCTATATCGATGCAAAAAGTAGGTATTCATCCTTTCTGGTGGCTGAGTAATACTCTGTTGTGTATATGAACCACATCTTCTTTTTTTTTATTATTATTATGTTATGTTAATCACCATACATTACATCATTAGTTTTTGACGTAGTGTTCCATGATCCAATATTTGCGTATAACACCCAGTGCTCCATGCAGAACGTGCCCTCTTTAATACCCATCACCAGGCTAACCCATCCTCCCACCCCCCTCCCCTCTAGAACCCTCAGTTTGTTTTGCAGAGTCTATCATCTCTCATGGTTCATCCCCCCTCTGTTTTCCCCCCTTCATTCTTCCGCTCCTATCTTCTTCTTCTTTTTTTTTTTAACATATAATGTATTGTTTCAGAGGTACAGATCTGTGATTCAACAGTCTTGCACAATTCACAGCACTCACCATAGCACATACCCTCCCCAATGTCTATCACCCAGCCGCCCCATCCCTCCCATCCCCCACCACTCCAGCAACCCTCAGTTTGTTTCCTGAGATTAAGAATTCCTCATATCAGTGAGGTCATATGATACATGTCTTTCTCTGACTGACTTATTTCGCTCAGCATAACACTCTCCAGTTCTATCCACATTGTTGCAAATGGCAAGATTTCATTCCTTTTGATGGCTGCATAATATTCCATTGTATATATATACCACATATTCTTTATCCATTCATCTGTCGATGGACATCTCGGCTCTTTCCACACTTTGGCTATTGTGGACATTGCTGCTATAAACATCGGGGTACATGTGCCCCTTTGGATCCCTACATTTGTATCTTTGGGGTAAATACCCAGTAGTGCAATTGCTGGGTCGTAGGGTAGCTCTATTTTCAACTTTTTGAGGAACCTCCATACTGTTTTCCAGAGTGGCTGCACCAGCTTGCATTCCCACCAATAGTGTAGAAGGGTTCCCCTTTCTCCGCATCCCCGCCAACATCTGTCCTTTCCTGACTTGTTAATTTTAGCCATTCTGACTGGTGTGAGGTAGAATCTCATTGAGGTTTTGATTTGGATTTCCCTGATGCCGAGTGATGTTGAGCATTTTTTCATGTGTCTGTTGGCCATTTGGATGTCTTCTTTGGAAAAATGTCTGCTCATGTCTTCTGCCCATTTCTTGATTGGATCATTTTGAACCACATCTTCTTTATCCATTCATCTGTTGAAGGAGATCTCAGCTCCTTCCACAGTTCGGCTATTGTGGACATTGCTGCTGTGAACATTGGTGTGCATATGGCCCTTCTTTTTCACTACATCTGTGATCTGTGTATTTCTAAAATACAGTTACAACATATGTTAACCTACAAATTTTATGAAAAACCCAAGTATATCTTTCATTATTAGACAGAGCATATGGAAATAAATATGTGTGTGCTGGTGGGGGGGATTATATATTTTGCATTAGGCATAAGAGCTCCTCAGAGATTTAGTTCAACTTATTTGCCAGAAGAAGAAAATGAAGCTCAAGTTAAGTAATTTATAGTTTATTCAACTAGTAGGCATAATTGGCACCTCAAACTAGGTCTCTATACCTCTATTTTCTTTCTACTATAGTTGAGCCTTTTTATAATCTAATGCAGTGTTCAACACTTAGGAAAAAAATATTTTTTGTGAGATTAAGTTGCATGTTTTGTTTTTGTTTGTATCTGTGTGGCTGAATGACAGGGTGTTCTGGTTAATTCACTTTTTTTTTCTTTTTTTTGCCACCACAGTACTACTACTAGAAATAAAATTCATAGGAATAGCTCGTTAACCCAAAGTGTTTACATAATAATTATCTAATAAATATTTTTATTATTGTTATTATTATTATATCAGACAACCATCTAAAATTTTTACTTGAAGATAAGAAGAAAAATAAATGAATGGATTTATCTCTTAGGACAATCCTAAGGAGGACACGTCTTCATTTGGCATGACAGGAGAAAGTCTGTTATTTGGCTCTGGGAAGCCAAATGGCAGCTGGAGAAAAGAGAATCTGTGATCAGGTGATTTCATAAATGAAAAATAAGATAAAGCGTTTATTTCCTGCATCCATATTTTTTTTATTGATTTCGAGGTTAGAACATGGGGAGAATTTAATTTATTTAACCTTTAACCACATGGGGAGAATTTAATTAAACTTTAACCACAAAATCATGAATAAAGGTCATTTAAAAATGTGTATATATTTTAAAAATATAATCATTACCTATTGGAACATTCCA
The DNA here is from genome assembly GCF_002201575.2 of Neomonachus schauinslandi. NCBI lineage: Eukaryota > Metazoa > Chordata > Mammalia > Carnivora > Phocidae > Neomonachus > Neomonachus schauinslandi. The sequence continues at coordinate 34,847,567 of NC_058413.1, forward strand.
GAATGTTCCAATAGGTAATGACGACAGTATCTAATTTTTTTTTCTGCTACCGTAGAGATGCATGCTTACCTGAGTTTGTTTATGTGTATCCATATGTTACGTTTCAGCATTACTGTCATGATCAAGGACTGACAAATCTGGCTAAGACACAGGGAAACACATTATAGCCCTGAGGTGATATCTTTACATCTGGTATTTGTGAGGTATTAATACAGTTATAGTTTAGAGTTGTGCCCATATTAATCTTTAAAACACTATTTGCCCTTTTAATATAATAGTACCTTATATTTTTATTGCACAGAGGTACTTTGAAGTAAATCTGATAGAATATCTGTTCTTCTATTCAATAACTACTTTCTTAGATTTATATTTATATGTAACAATAGAAGCAAGGTCATAATCTGCTGGTATCATGGAAAGAAAACAAGATGCAACATGGAGGATTAGGGTTGTCATCTTTAGTCTTATTTTAAGTAGCTCTATAAACTTGGGCAAGACATTTTGGTTTTGAAGATCTCATTCTTTGTCATGTCTAGAAAATATGCCTTTATTATTAAATTAGAGGTGAATTAGATGTTCTTCCCCCAACATTGCTAACATTCATAGAGCATTTCCCATGAACAAGGCACTCTCTGTTCTCAATACTTTCCAAATATACTGCCATTTAATCTTAACATAACTTCTTGAAAGTGGTCTTCAATTAATGGATGTAAACATTGAGAATCAGAGAAGGTAATAGTTAGCTAAATGTGACAGAACAGGGATTTACACATAGATCTTTTTTTTCCCTTAAGATTTTTTATTTATTTGACAGAGAGAATGACAGCCAGAGAGGGAACACAAGCAGGCGGAGCGGGAGAGGGAGAAGCAGGCTTCCCGCAGAGCAGGGAGCCTGATGCGGGGCTCGATCCCACGACCCTGGGATCATGACCTGAGCCAAAGGCAGACGCTTAATGACTGAGCCACCCAGGTGCCCCCACATAGATCTTTCTGAGGACTGACTTCTCTGTTACATTATACCAATTCTCAGACATCAGGGAAACATTTCCTAACATGGGAACCCTAAAACTCTCAAGAAAAAGGAGGCGAGACTATTATAATTTGAATATCCCCTCCCCCCATCCATGAATGGAAACCCATACTTGAGTGTGTAAATTGACTGAGAAAAGATTTGGTTTATTGCAGATTACAACTGCAGGAAAGCAATGCAAGTGAAATAAAATAAAATAAAAGAAGTCTTGATCTTTTCATTACTTCCCAAATTCAATGAGGTCTCTAAAACTCTAAGGGAATTATTGGCACGTATCTCAGGCTAGTGAGATTCACAAATGATCTTGCATTTTAAGAAGATTATAAAAGGAATGTAACATATTCTAAATGAGAAGGATGAGGAGAACACATCTGATAACACATGAGAAACATTTGAGGAATGGGGAGTTGGTTAGCGTGTTTAGTAAAACACTGTGAAGTATGTTTGCCATATGTGGGCATTAGAAGGGTCAGCAGGTGGAACAATTAGGCAACAGGCAAGATACAAAAGGTAGGTTCAATAGAAAATTGCAAGCAAACTGCAGAAGGATTTCCTAACAATTCAGGTGTCCCAAAGATGAAATGGGCTGGGAAATGAAATGAAATGAAAGGGAAATAACTAGAGAGGTCAGCTGACTAGCTGCCCGTGAAGATCTGGCATGGATTCACTGATAAAGTCAAGAGTTGGGGTGATGATAGTAATATGAGATGTGAATCTATAACTTTAGTATTTTTTCCTGGTTCAACTTTAGTAAAGCTAACTCCTTTGGTGCTACGTGTTAGTGTCTTTCTTTCCACCTGACTGTCTCAAAGACAAAGGGATGACTGTCTTAATATTCTCTTTGCTTTTTTGATGGATTAAAAAAAAAAGAACAGAAAAAACATTTCTGTCTTAAATGGAGGCTGATGAATCTTAGTTGTTAACCCAAATAGTATAAAACTAAAAAAGAAAAAAAAAACTTCGTTCATAAAATTTCTGCCTATACAGCCTATTTAGGAGAAAAATTCCAAAGACCACAATCTGGCTTAGATAACAGAAAAACAATCATTTGACCGTTTGTACAGAATCAGTGTTTTCACTATGATTCCTACACCAACTTCTTATTTGTTCCTGACCCTTCTGTATTGGGAACAAATATCTTGGGATTGTTTCTCTGGAGGCGAAAATATCCCACTGTGTTATCAACAGCTGCAGCTTTCCTATATCCCATCAAGTTTCGTTTTAGATGGACACAACTAGATTGCTTTCTTACTTTTGCAAAGCTCTTTTTCTGAAGATGGCATAGCAACCACCTGAGAATTATCTTTTCAAAAGAGGTACTCACTGGCTTTAACTAATGTAACTCATTTTCAGGAACAATGTGGCAGAATTTATTTTTCATTCATCAACAAATGAGAGATGTGTACTTTCAACTTCTAGTCTCTATCCATCCTCATCTCTCCCCAACCCTACCCACATACATACCTTCTTCATCTGAATGATTTCAAAGCCTGCTTAAATATGGCACTCAAGCATCACCTTCTCTAGAAGTCACTTACACCATACTGTGTTTCTCCTTTCCTTCTTGCTAGCCCTCCTCTAGGGCTTATAAACTTATAACTCTGGGAATAATAATCCCTTACTACAATTACTGAAATCATCAATTTACTTATCTCCTACAAGACTGCTGCTGGCTTTTCTCATTTTGTTCTCAGGATCTAGCCTAATACTCCTGTCCCTGCAAGACAGAGTAGGCACTTGGTGAATGTTCTTAGCCAGGCAACAAATGAGTCAGTACTGTTTCTTCCAGTGGGAACAGCTCTCTGATGTACAGGCAGTGGGGAGGGCGATCCAAGATGGTATTGCAAGAAAAGTACTATTATTTTGCTTTATACAACATAGGATTTCTTGCTATAAGGACCAGTCAGTAGGGCTCACAGAGTCTACTGCTTTAACTAGATGTGCACTTTTTGTCATAAGAAGAAATCACTTCCTTTAAAGGCATATCAAGTCTCATCCTGTTTTTGAGTTAGTTACCATTTATCTCCTTAAATCTGTCTGTACTTAAAGATATCCCAAACCATACCAACCAGTATACTATACATACAATCAAAGTTTGACACCTCTTACTATATGCCAACCCAGAAATTTGATTATAGAAAATTAAATGGTATTGTATCATATCTGGAGGTATTTTTTAAAAAGGTTTTATTTATTTATTTGACGGAGAGAGAGACAGCGAGAAAGGGAACACAAGCAGGGGGAGTGGGAGAGGGAGAAGCAGGCTTCCCGCTGAGCAGGGAGCCTGATGCGGGGCTTGATCCCAGGACCCTGGGATCATGACCTGAGCCGAAGGCAGACGCTTAACAACTGAGCCACCCAGGCATCCCAATATCTGGAGGCCTTTTGAATAAAGCCATTCTGTGGCAATCATGTGGAAAACTATGCAATATAGCCCCCTTTATGCAGCAAACACAGCCCTGGTCCCATGCATCACAATGAAATATAATAAAACACTTGAAGAACATGTTCATTAATTACAGATCATAAAAAATAATAACAATTATCTCTCACACTTCACCTAATGTCTCCACATGACGAATCTTCAGGAGCAGATGTGTGCCCGTTTTTGACAGCTTCTATTTTTCCGTGCTGATAGCTCTCTCATTTATTTTCCTGCAACTATGTCTTCACTACTGGAAGAAGTCTTTCAGACACAGACTGTAAACAGTAGTTACATCTTCCCCGATACAAGCCTCGCATGACCAATTAGACCCATTAGATGCTCCTTTCTTAGAATTTGACAATTCGATAGAAAATGGTTTGGTTTCTATTTCTTCCGACAGGAGTATCTTTTTTTTTTTTTAAAGATTTTATTTATTTATTTGAGAGAGAGAGAGAGCACATGCGAGGGGGAGGGCCAGAGGGAGAAGCAGACTCCCCGCCAAGCAGGGAGCCCGATGCGGGACTCGATCCAGGGACTCCAGGATCATGACCTGAGCCGAAGGCAGTCGCTTAACCGACTGAGCCACCCAGGCGCCCCCCGACAGGAGTATCTTAACTGGATTTTTCCTGCTGTGAAATTGCCATTTGGGTCCCTGTCCCCTAATACCTGGATCCTGGTGGTTTTAAAGCTTGCTTTTCTGGACTTCTGGACTTTCTTTAGGGCATTTTATTTTATCTTCTCTTCCTGTGCACTAAAGCAACTTTGTCATTCTCAACAAAACAAATGAAGAAGAACGTGAGCAAAATATAAAATTGTACCAATGAAAGAAGAAATGATGAAATTAGGATAAAAAATTCCCTTTTGTATCTATTCAATGAACTATATAATTTTCACTAAATGCAATGCAAGCTCAGAGGTCAATGCACAGTGCTGACATAATCACAAATTAAACCCTGAGCTCAGAGAGATTATATCATATATGGATCAAAATATCAGACCTAGTGGAGGACATGAGGCATCTACATAAGTGGTTTAATGTGTAGTAGAGGATATGATGAAGCACTCCACGAAAGATCCAGATACACTGCTAAGGAAGTTCTGAAGGGAGTAAAACTAGTTACGGCTTAAGGGGCAGAAATAGAGTAGTAGTTGAAGAAATAATACACGTTACATGTGAATACAGAAAAGTAAAAACTGTGTCCAGGGCATGGGAAATGTGAGAAAAAAGATCGAAGTCGGAAAGCGTGGACATGATTCAATCTGTAGGTCGTTTAGGCACAAAGTCTAGTAAGTATAAGGGAGCAGTGGGAAGAGGTCATAAACTCAACTAGGGATGAGAACTTGGAAGGCTTTGAATGCATTTATTTGTAAAATAATCGGGAGTCAGCGGGCTTCAGGAAGATCCGCCTAACGATTCTGTGGAGGACGGATGGGGAGCATGGCAGAAGCTGACAGTCCTACTGGGAGACCATCACACTGGCCCCCTGAGGGTTACTGAGTGTGAGGGAGCCTTTACAATTCTGAACGTGCTCAGCCTCATAAACAGGATTCCTTTTATTCTCTTATCCTTTTAATTTTCTTCAGCAAGAAAAACAGACTCTGGTAAATCAGTCTATTTTAAAGTAACATTCAAATCTTACGGAGAAAAGGCTAAAAGTCCATTTGAGTCAGCAGAAAACCAAAGAACAGCCATTGCTTGAATTTTGTGCATCACTGATGTATATCTTCAATGGATTCTGTTCTGAAAAGCACAAAGAATTCTCCTGAAAGACTGTTTCTCTCTCTCTCTTTCTCTACTCCTAGTATTATTTGGCTCTGACTTTTTAAAAAAATATTTTCCTTCTTTACATGCTAGGTAATGACTTGACCGCCAACATATTTAGAAGGTCGTTTATACTATGATTTCTCTTTCAGTCCAGACAATGACACTCAGATAAAGTTTTTCTCCAGCATACTAGCCCTGAATATATGGACTATGCTTTAAATACGCCTCATTGAATCATTTAGCATTCAGTAGAACATGTTCAGGCATCAAGTCTGTCTAGAAGAAAGACTTAAAGATATAATTTTATAAGCCGTATGTTGAAAACCATAGCTAGACAATGGTAGCTGAGGAATTTCAAAAACTAAAGACATATCATAAAACATGCTGGCTTCCTTAATAAGCAGACGTCAAGCTTTTGAACACATTATTTGTTCATCTCTTAAATACACAGCTGCATTAAAAAACAGTCTAATGCTGACAGTGCTTTTCCTAGAGGTATGGTGAAAAATCAAAACCTCAAATTAAATATAGAAAGGTCCCACAGATATTACTAAAAGCCAAGACAATACTAGATCTGTTTAAATGTAATACACAGAGATTTATGGTGCCATATACATTTGGCACACATTGCTGTCAGGCAACATGTAATAAAAAATCCTGGTAAAATCTCCCAATTAAAAAGCTTAATATTTGCTCAGGGCAAGGCACATAAAATTTTTGGGAAAAATTCTGCTGGCTGACTAGTAACTGTGCACAGAATGTGACCTGGTGAGGTTTTCCACTGGCTGCCTGCATGGTACAGTGAGAACTTGGAAGGCTTTGAATGCATTTATTTGTAAAACAGGCGTTTTCTGTTAATCTGCAAGACACTCAATAGGTATATTATAGGACAGTAACAACTTGCTAAAATGGACTTTAATGAAAAGTGGCAAGCATTTGTTTTTAATTAGAGGCCAGTATGTCCTGGACAAAAGATGCCCAAATCTCTTCAGAGAGTATCTGGGAAATAAATATTTCTTAATGTTATTATTGCTGTTATTTTTATTGCAAGTGGCATTTGGCTTTCCCTAAAGTGCAGCCTGCTTTGTGGATGTTACTACATTCATCTTCACAGCATGGTAAACAGGTGTCAACTCTGATTATCCTGGTTTTGCAGATGGTCAAAAGAAACTCTGAGAAGTTCCATGACTTGATCAAGGTCATAAAACGATCTGAAGCTGCAACTGCCATGGACCTACTCGGTTTCTTATTAATTCTAGTTAAATAGGGCACAGCAGAAGTAAAAGGGTATTTTTTAAAGGATTACTTACCACAATCCTAGTTTACATATTGTCATTTAATATTAATAATGGTGCAGATGAGAAAATGAAGCTTTTAGAGGTACCCAATATTTTTCAAGTTCATGGGGCAAATTCAAGGGTAGAGCCAGAGTGTGAACGCAGGTGATCCCTATGACTCTTCCCACTGCATTTTGCAGGTTGATCTTCACTACTATGACAATTTGTCTATATTTGCCAAGATTACAGCATAGAAACAGCAATTGTGATTTAGCTCCCTGGGTGTAAGAAGGTGAGGGAAGTAGGAGGTAATTGAATCCATCAATATCCAAATCTATCGGCATCAGTCGCTTGCTTTAATCATTCTATTTTCCTGTGGCCTTCCTACTATTGTACATCACAGCTAGCACTTTGAAGTTGACAGAGGATCTTGTCCCCCAACCCAGATTTAACAGATGGGGAATGCATAGAAATGTTCCTCTGAGGACCAAATATCTAGAAAGAAACTTCTCTATCTAGATTCCTTCTGCTCTTGCTGGAGGACACTCCAGAGAGAAATGTCTGACAAGGAGATATTGTGGACAAACTTACTACCCACTTCTCATGTCACAGTTCCAGAGTAACACCACCCATGGCTCTTTTTCACATTTTGTTTTTAATTCCACATGTTAGACTCATAAAGCAATATGTATTTGAGTTTAAGCAGAAAGGTCCAAGATTACACAAATTGAATTATAATATAAAACTTATAGGAATAAATCCTTATGCATTTGCTGTTCATTTTGTCCCAAACTTTCCCAAAGGAAGTATTCTTAATAACAATTCTGTACAAAATCATAGGTTTTGTGGTTGGAAGATGTGTGTGTGTGTGTGTGTGTGTGTGTGTGTGTGTGTGTGTGTGTGAAATGACAAGTAATACCCCTTCAGTTTCAAAAAGGTTTATTTGAGATATAAAAGAAATAATAAACTCATCTAACATAAGTTCATACTGTCTGCCAAAAGGGGAAAACAGATAAATTATAACCCAAATGTTAAGTGTTGTTAACACAGTGAACCGAAATCGATTCATTTCATTCTCTGATGTCAAAGAATACGAGAAAAAGAACACAAATCATCATTGCCTGAAACATCTTCATCATATTATATTCATTGCAGGGTCATTTTCCATAATAAACACTCATCATTCCCTGGAAATTTCACCCATTTTAATCCCAACACTAAGTGGATTGCATCCGGCCAGTCCATTGTTATTATACAACATTTAATATGGGAATATTGATTAATGAAAATAACCCACCCAAGAAAATGTATGACTTTTAATGGGTTTGCTCCTTTGAAATCGAGTTATAAAAACTGAGAAGTTATATTTACTGACTTAGGGGACAGGGTTGTTCTAAATGCAATAGACACAGAAACAGAGTAAGAGAAAGGGCGACAGTGAGAGAGGGACAGAGAAAGACACCGAAGAGTCTTGCTCATCTAGAAGAGGATATAAGTTTTCAAACATTTATTTATGAAAAAGAAACTACTTGGGCAGATGCCTTAAGAGAAAGCAAATATCCTGTTTAAAATTTGGAAATAAAAACAATTCTAAATAAGGATCACAGAAGCATATCTGCTTCCGAAGCAAATGACAGAGTTGAGAAGAGTAGTATAATTTTTAAAGTCCAAAATATGAAAAATAACTTTTAAAGGTAGTGCCTCTTCATAATATGGTTGACCAGATCAGGTTTTATTGACTGGTTTTCCTAGTTCTAAAGAATGAGTCAATGAATAACTTTCAGAGCAAAGGCTCCCTTCTAATGTTATTTCTGGGTTTATTTAAATCACTCGTTTGAATCTTCATGAAAGTTATTTCAGAAAGAAATGGAAGGAAAATGGCAGTTAATTTTACTGCATTGGCAGGCATGGAAAAAAATTCAGATATTTCAATATTAGTATTTGTATTTGGTTCTTTTTTTAGTTTTGCTTTTCCTTTTGAAATATCCTGCCAATTTTCTTCTAAACTCTTTAAAGTAGTTATAATAATTGATTTAAAGCCATGGCTGCAATTTCCAATAACTAGGTGACCTGTTGGTCTGCTTCTATCATTTTCCTTTGAGTAAGGTTACATATTTCTATTTTATTTCATATCTGGTCATTTTTAATTATATTCAGAACACTGTGTATTTAAAAAAAAATTCTGGAGACTAATGTATGGATACTTCACATAGAATGCAAGGTCTTTCCTTTATCTGGCAGTTAGGATATGGGCTAATCTTTCTAATTTCTTCAGGAGTTTAGTTATTCTGGGCTGGGTCACAGTGCAATTCTAACAGTGATTATTCCAACCACCAACCAACCCACCATCCCAGGAGTTTCCTTCTTTTCTTTCTTTCCTTTTCTTCCTCCATTCCTTTTTTTTCTTTTTTGCTTATGTTTTTACTTTGATACAATATCAAAAAGAGGAAAGTTGCAAGAATAATATAAGGCACTGCTTTTACCTTTTAACTGGATTTACCAGTGGTTCAGACTTGTTCCACTTGTGTCCTCTTTCTCCCTCCGTCTGTCTGTCTGTCTGTCTTTCTCTCCCCAACTCCTGGAAACTGTGTTTGTATTTTATGTATTCATTTTGTTTTCTATGAACATTTTCAGACCACTTTTTTTTTTCTGAACAATTTGTGAATAAGTTGGAGTCATTGTATCTTTTTAACCCTAAACACTGACTTGTATATTTTCAAAGCAAAGATGACCACAGTATGCTGCATTTATCATTGATTTAACATCGATTAAGCAATATCGTCCAGTCCATAGTCTTTTGTGACTATACTTTTTAAAGTCCACAATCCAATCCTGTATCAAGCGTTGTATGGCCATGTCTCCATAGTCTCCTATAATCTGCAACAGTTTGTCAGCCTTTTTGTGTTTTTCCTGGCTTTGATATTTTTAAAAAGTACAGGACAGTTGTTTTGTAAAATATTACTTAATTTAAGTTTATTTAATGATTTCTCATGACAAGACTTAAGTAATGGCTTTTTTGGCAGAAATATATTTTAAAAATGATATGGTATCTTTTTCAGTGAATCCTATTAGGAGGCTTATGATGACAGTCTGTCTCAATGTTAGTGGTTAACTTTGTTATGGCGGTGTGGGCCAGGTTGCTTCGCTGTAGAGTTACCATTCTCTCCTTGTGATTGTGTGAGTTGGAGTCTTCTGAAAAAGAGGATGGGACTAGATGAGCAAGGGGCTACTGGGAAAACCATATTTGAGAAAATAAATGGAAAGAGTTAAAGAAGGCAGGGGGAGGCATTAGATCTGGATTGAAGGAGAGGGAGGAGGATGGAGGTCTGGGCAGGAGACTCAGCTACAGGAGAGTGTAAGAAATTTTCTTTTGAGCCAATGGCAGGGATCTGGGAGCCAAGCTAGCCTTAAAGGGATCCAAGTCTTACAGGGTGAGAGACTTTCGTTGTGGGAGGCAGTCCTGTGCATCATAGCATGTTTAGCAGCATCCTTGGCCTCTGTCCACTATACGCCGGTGGCATCCTCCCAGTTGTGATGATAAGAAAATGTCTCTAGGTTTCACCAACTGTCACCTAGGCAGGGGATAAAATTGCTTCTAATTGAAGACCATTGTTTTACACAGGTAGGTCTTCTCCTGTCGTCTGATAAAAGTTAGTATCTCTGAAGTCCCACCCTTTGCACACATAAGATTTCCCCTAAAGTTCTCTCTTCTTGCATGATGAGGTATGATCTGATTTATTACTAAAGCCTTGCTTACACTCCTTGTGCATGAAGCTTCTTTATAACAGATGTGTCCTCTGGTGTCTAATAAGGAGTGATTTCAGCCTAAAGCCTTCCCCACACTTACTACAGATATAAGGTTTTTCCCTTGAGTGTGTTCTCTGATGTGTGCTGAGAGTTGCCTTATCACTAAAGCCCCGTTCACACTCCCTGCATACAAAAGGCTTCTCCCCAGAATGTGTCCTCTGGTGTCTTATGAGAGCTGACTTCTGGCTGAAGCCTCTCCCACACTCCCTGCACACAAAGGGCTTCTCCCTTGAGTGGGCCATCTTGTGCCTGACTAGATTTGCTTTCTGGCTAAAGGCTTGCCCACACTCAGTGCAGACATAAGCCTTCTCCCCGGAGTGTGTCCTCTGATGACTGATGAGGTGTGATTTCTGTCTAAAGCCTCGCCCACATTCCCCGCACACAAAAGGCTTCTCTCCTGAGTGCGTCCTCTGATGTGCAACAAGAGTTGACTTATGTCTAAAGCCTCGCCCACATTCTTGGCACACGTAAGGCTTCTCTCCTGAGTGTGTCCTCTGGTGTGTCATGAGAGCTGACTTAACACTAAACCCTCGACCACACTCTGCACACATATAGGGGTTCTCTCCTGAGTGTGTCCTCTGGTGTGTGGTAAGATTTGACTTATCACTAAAGCCTCGTCCACACTCCCAACACACAAAAGGCTTCTCTCCTGAGTGTGTCCTCTTGTGTTTTATGAGGTACGATTTCTGACTAAAGCTCCGGCCACATTCAGTGCACAAATGAGGATTCTCCCCTGAATGAATCCTCTGATGTTTGCTGAGAGTTGATTTGTCTCTAAAAAGCCTCCCACAATCTCTGCACACATAAGGCTTTTCCCATGAGTGGGTCCTTTGGTGTGTGATAAGGTTTGACTTATCCCGAAAGCCCCGCCCACACTCCTGGCACACAAAGGGCTTCTCCCCCGAGTGTGTCCTCAGGTGTCTGATGAGGGTTGACTTCTGGCTAAAGCTTCGTCCACACTCCTCACATGCGAAAGGCCTCTCCCCAGAGTGTGCCATCTTGTGGGTGACTAGGTTTGACTTCTGGCTAAAGGCTTGCCCACACTCTGTGCAGAGGTAAGGCTTCTCCCCCGTATGTGATCTCTCGTGTGTGATGAGAGCTGATTTATAGCTGAAGCTTCTACCGCACTCACTGCAAAAATAAGGCTTTCCTCCTGAGTGGGTCCTCTGATGAACAAAGAGTGCTGATTTCTGGCTAAAGCCTAGCCCGCAATTTCCACAGTTCACTACTTCAAATCCTGAGAAATCAACCCACTTTAATACTTTGTCTGTTTCTAAACGGTTTGCCTTCTCAGCTGAGCTGAGCTTTATTTTCACCATTGTCTTGCCTTCCCTCAAGCTTATTAGCTGTCTGTCAGGTGGGCTGAAGAAAGCTCTGGAGGTAAACCTCCCCCTTGTCCTCTCAAACAATGATTTGTAGCCCTTTTCTCTGTCTTCACCTTTCACTTTGTCATTGCGGAAGCTTTCGTGAGGAAGTGGTTGCTGCTTCTGCTTCTGATAGGCCGGGCAGAGAGTGCCTGCTAGCAAGCCCGGGCAGATCAGAAGGCAATGATCATGTAGCACGTGTTGGCATACTGGCCGACTGCAGAAGTCCAGAGCGGAGGAGGAATCAAGTTGAATTTCTGGCTTTGCATCTGCTGAACAGGGGCTGGGCAGATGTTCACTCTCCTCTTTCCAGGGTTCTTCCCCCTGCTCTAGCAGAACGACAAGTGTTGGCTTGGGAAATGGAGTTCCCAGGGAGACCAAGTTGTTGTAGTTTTCCAGCATCACACACCTGTACAGCATCCTCTGAGCGTGGCTCAGCAGCTGCCACTCTTCCCAGGTGAAGTCCACAGCTACATCATGGAATGACACAAAGGCCGATTCTCTCCTGGCTCTTAGCCCCGAGGCCATTTTTCTGGTCTCCTGAATGGTCTCCCTGGAGAAAAGTGAGGTCTTGTCTCAGCTCAGCTTTGGCTCCTGTGCAGGAACTATCCCCAGGGCAGTGTCTACATGTCTGTGTAGCTCCTGGATGTGGGGACTTGTCACTGACAGAGAGGCTACAGCTGGTGGGGACACAGTTGCAGTGTCTGTCCCACGGCAGGTACAACAACTGTAAGGGATGACAGATTAGAGGCAGACTCCTACATCACCTATCTTTCTTTTAGAAGTTTTATAATTTTAGCTTTTACGTTAAGGGTGTGATCTATCTCAAATTCATTTCTGTGTTTGGCATATAATAGAGTCAGTTCTTTTTTTTTTTTCCGTATGGAAAGGAAGTTTTCCCAACATTTCTTAAAGAGACTTTTCTTTTCCCTTTTAAGTGCATTTGAAGTGTTTGTTGAAACCAGTGGGTTATATAAGTATGAGTCTAATTTTTTACTCTAGTCTGATCTCTGCTATGTTCTGCTAGCTTTCAGTGGTGTCCATACTTGAGCTGGAAGACTTGGCTGCATTTGCAGATAGGCTTGCTTTGTTACTGGTTTCAATTCCACAAAGTTCTGGAATCCAGTCATTTAGAGAATGGCCAAGACTGGGTGACTTCTCTTTACTTACCAGGTCTTTATCCACTGTTTTTTCTCAAGGGTGGGGTGGAGAGAGAGGCACAATTACTTGGCTGAGCTGGGGTTCCTCCAATCTACAGTCCATTTCAACTAGCTCTCGGCATCCTCACTCCTCCCATGGTACTCTGAATCCAAACCTGGCAATGACCCTCAGAAAGAAGTAGCTACTGCTCTCTCCTCTTCTCTGAAGGGTTTGTTTCTCTATAAAATTCAGTTCATTTAGCTTCTTTCAATCCTCCACTCTTCTCTACTTCATAGAAAAATATGATTCTTATACTTTTTGTCTATTTTTCTTGTTGTTACCATTAGAACAAAGCTTTTTCTCTTCTTTTATAGTCTAACTGACAGCAGAAGTATTCCTGGTGGGGAATAATGAAGGGAGAGATTAGAATTGTTTATGAGGAAAATCAAAAAAGAACTCACATTTTGAATCTTTTGCGTTACCAATTTTTTTCTTCTTATCATAGTTATCATAAATTGGCTATACTTTTGTCTTCAGCCATTGAAATTTACTCATAAGCCTTTAGAAGTATCTAATATTTAACTTTAGTAACATTATTCTAGGATCAAATGTCAAAGTTTTACCTTGCTTTTGTGATAGGGGAGTAAAGTGGAATGATAGAGGTCCATATAACAGTCAAAACAACAGGAGTCACCTTAGGAATTTTTTCTCCTCTTATTTTTATTTGGCCATTTAATATGCTATCCAAAAAGGTCTTCTCAATGACCCTTGAGAAAGTTCTTTTCAACAGAGACTGAGGAATAAAACAGGTCAGAAGTTTGTTCATTATTTCACAATTAAAGAGGAGCATCATATATATCATTTAAATAAGAAAGAGAATGGTGACTATGACATTATGAAGTGCAGAAATAAGATGATTTTTTTTTTTAAAAAGTAAGCTAGAGAAATCATTCCTGTTGGTTTAAGTGACACAGTGAAGCTTAAAATGAGGACCCAAGAAGCTGACAGCAGTAACATTTAATTTGGGTCTGGCACAGGCTATTGATTCAGAAGTAAGCCTTGGTCTTGGATTCTAGCTGGCAGCATTTGGACAAGTCCAGTTAAACACAGCTTCACTAAATGTACGGATTGTTTGAAACTGTTTTTGTTTTATTAAAGACAGCATTCACTGTGGTGCTCATATAGTCTTTCAAGGCATATAAGAGAAGTGAATAGACAATCTGAAGGAAGAAAAGAGTCTCCTTGTGTGCTTTCCCTGTTTTTCACTTTTTTACCCATGTTTACCCTCCCCTAGCAATGTTTGAGCATTCAGACTACACAGGGAGGGTATCTGAGTGGCAGCACTCTTCACATAGAGGGGCATGATTAAATGATAATAATAATGCTTAATAATAAGAATGACAATAATAAAAGAGATTTCTTAATGTTTAATGTAGAAGCCAGCTTGTCGGCATTCAAATACAAGCAAAAATCATCCAAGAATCTAATGCTCACTGTAGAATTCTCTCTGGGTAATATGAAAAGACAAAATGCATATTCTCAGTATTTGAGCCTCAGAATTGATACACATTCAGCCTAAAGCAAGATGATTCTCAAAACACCAGTGTAACTCAAGCTACAAATAGGAAGAGGGAAATAGAGGGAATTCTGTGATCCAATAAGTTTGAAAATGATTTGGCCAATCCATTTATACATGTTTCTTAATTGAAAATCTTCTCAGATACTTCAATATGTCTAAATTCACTCTCAGGCATCAAGATAGAGACATAGGATGTAGTGTTTCTGAAACATATTTGATGAAGAAATTCCTTTCCCTAGAATATCTTATGAGACAATTGTTCTAAAAAACATGCTTCAAAAAAATTGGTGTAATTTCAATAAAACTTATGTTGGGGTTTTTTTTTTTTTGGTCTTTGTTTATATTTTCTCAAAGAACTGCAAGATCTGGAGTTCCTTTTATCCAAAAAATAATCAAATATGTCCAAAAGGAAATGCTTTCTTACATTCATAGCTCTTTGAAAATTTTTATGGAAATTGAATCATTTATTTTATAAGAATCCAGATGAACTCAAGATATATGGAGAAAAGTATATAGTATAACATTCATAAAAGATTGGTCTTTGTCCTTGGTTAGTGCTCAAGGGAAGTAAATTATTAAATAGTGGCCCTTGCTTCCCATATTTTCTACGTGCAACATGCTTCATACCCTTGTCAGGATGTTTTGAGGTAGTGTTGTGTTGTTAGTGTTACTGATGTAGATATGTATACGTGTGTGTGTGTGTGCGCGCGTGTGTGTTGTGCATTTTAGAACATCTGATGAAACTAAACAGTGAGTTCCATAAGGGAAAAGACCAGCTGTTACCATTTTTTTTTCCAGACCTATAACTGTGCCTATAAAACAAACAGAAGCTTTGAAATAAACCACTTCGTGTATCTAAACCACTTCATCTAGGTCTTTTTCAAATCAGTATCTTTTGCATTCTACAGTTTCATTTCATTCTACAGATCATTTTCCTATGATATATAACAATAAATATTTATTAAGTGTATAGTATGGCCAGGTGATATAGGCTACGTGCTAAGGATTCTTCTATTTTCACTGGCCATTTATCAAGGAGCTTAAAAAATTAGAGCACAATTAATTTCCTAATATGGAGGTAGTTTGAGCTTAATAACTTTAATTAAGAAACCTAAACAGCTGTGAAGAAACCACTACTGCAGTATCATTTAGGTTACTGAGGGCTCTCTGCTTGATCAAGAGAAGTAAAGGCGTTTATTCATCCTTAACCACCTGGAGAGCAATATATCAAAGGTATAATTAGAGAATGGATAGAGACTAATGCTTTTCTTTCCAGGTGAACAATAATAAATGAATGTCAATTTCAGCACAAGGTTTAGGGATTAAATATAAGGAGCAACTTATAAATATCTCAGGTACCAGAGGACCTCTGAATGGCACACCAAAATTTCAACCAGGGGACTGTGGTGGTCAGTGGTGGGGGCAGGAATAAAGGCAAGACCATGTGGGAAATGAGGGTGAGGGTGGGAGTAGAAGTAGGTTCAGTTAGATCAAATGGCAACAGAGTAAAACTGAAAGAAACTAAGAGAGTGAAATAAAGATTCATATTCTCATATAGTGCATTGGCAAAGGAATGAAGTTTAATATTTAAGAATGAGTCATAGCGATCCTGGGCAATGATCTTGGCAACACTAGTACACAGTACCTTCTACGTAAAATCTGTCATTCTAAGTTTTCTATAAAAATAATATTGTGTGTGTGTGTGTGTGTATTTATAATATGAGGTATATGTTATCTTGTTCCTCATCTGAGGGATGAGGCCCTGACGTGGTAAGGTTAAGTCATTTCCCAAAGTCTTAGAGTAAAAGACAGAAACAACATGAGACAGAATCTCTTATTATATGATAATTGTCCTTCTCTGCTTGACTTACTTCACTTAGCATAACCCTGTCCAGTTCCATCCATGTCGATGCAAATGGTGGGTATTCATCTTTTCTGATGGCTGAATAATATTCCATTGTATATGTGGACCACATCATTTTATCCATTCATCTGTTGAAGGGCATCTCGGCTCCTTCTGCAGTTCGGCAAACCCTTGTGTTGAGGACTAACTTTCAATAAATCACAGTGTGGGTGTTTTTAAGTATTATTAGTGAATCTCTTACCACTTCTATGCAATCTGTGGTTTAATAGTTACAAAACACAAGTCCACTTGGATTAAAAAAAACATTCTGGGGAAATTAAACCACTTTCCCAAGGTCATGCTCCAGAGCCCATGCGCTTGACCCCTTTACAGTAATTCCTCCGGCTATGCAAAGTGAGCTTGTGTTCCCCGTAGGAATCCCAAGCTACTGCAAGAAGCCGAATTCCAAAATTAAAATAAAATAAATTGAAGTATAATAGCATGGACTAACGTTAAGTACACTTGACTTTCTTTGGAAATGAGCAGGAAATTCTTTTGAATCTAGCCAAACTAAGTGCACAAAGTTTGGCATTTGCTTACTTCCCATGTTAGGCCATCCTTTCCCTCCTAGATCTATCTTCTTTCTTGAAGACTTCTCTGAGTTCCTGCTCCTAATTTTCAGTACCTGATTCCCCATAGATCCATGTTCTACACCAGTATAGACCAACAGTAACTGGTACCAGTTGACCTTTGAATAGTCAGCTTAGAAATAGCAACCGACACAGACATGTAACCACCAATATAGGTTTGAGGTTGAAAGACGTGGAGATTTTGCAATCTGAGATAACACTTCTTAGATACTCACCTACTCTTCCTTGACCCTTTAGCTCTAAAATTCTCTACACCTTAAAAAAAAATCTCACTGTAATATTCCAAAAGACAAAACATATTTATTGGAGGAAAAAACATATATATATATATATGTTTTTATATATATATATATAAATATATATATAAATATATATATATTTATATATATATAAATATATATTTTTTATTTATATATATATATATATATATATAAACATATATATATATATATATATGGACAAAGAAAGAAGAAAGCAAGGAAACCCTCCAAACCCTCCAAACCCTCCAAACTCTTCCTATCTGGAGACATCCATTGTTAACCCCTTGGTGCACTGATTTCTAGATCCTTTGATGAGAGATTAGGTCCTCTATCCTCTGAGTTATGACAGCTCTTTGCGCACTCAAACACAATTATTTTGAGCTTTAGTTTTTCTCCACTCAAAATTTAAAAACAAACAAAAGCCAAAACAAAAACCCAACACATTTCTTCTTAGCATTAAATGTTTAGAACCATCCCAATACATCCCAGTGTCATTTTGCCAGTGAAAGGAATAAGAGATATTTTCTGTCCCTCTGAAAAAATTATGATGAAGCAAGGTTTTGTATATCTAGCAGTCTCTCTTACTGAGCTTTGTCTGAGCCAGGAGTTCAAAAGTGAGGCATAACAAAACAGTTTAAAATGTTGACACATATTTAAAATTGGACTTTATGTAATTGTTTGACATATAGCTTTGGGGTAAAAACATAATAAAAATGAGATTTCTACTTATGTTTTGCTTACCTTATATAGGGCAGTAAAATTAATTAGTTAATTGATAAGAATTTGTGACAAATAAATATTTTATCTTTCCTCATTTTCAAGATATGGTAAATTGATGAATATTTCTTCTAATGAACCTATCCAATAAAAACAACTTGGAATAAAATAATGTAAGATGGTATGAAAGTAGAATTAGGGAGGCTCATTAAAATCTGTACATCTTCCAAGCATGTACAGTGTTGAATAATTCATTAGCTGTCTAACACATTTACACACCCTTAAAAACCATAAAACTGATTTTATTACTGGGTTTTTATTATTTCATTTTCAAAAAGGATTATATATTTTTTCATCTGTGAGGCTTCTAAGGTTTAAATGCAAAATAATTAACATTGAGTTCTTGCTAATTAAATCAGCAGAGGAGATTTAACTGACACTATGCTAGGTTCTCAAATTAAAAGACTGTCTCATTGCATTAAACAGAATTCATTTATCACAAATAAACTCTCAGCCTATTTATTTGATATGACAGTTAATGGGTAACGAAAATGAATCTTCCCAGTGTTGTAGGCAACAAATGCACAGTTGTCTTGCTTCTAATTGTCTGATCTAGAATGTCTGAAGCAAAAAAAAAAAAAAAAAAAGGATATAAACACTATTGTCTTTAAACTGAACTGGAATATAATAAAACCTAAAGAAAGTTTCATTTCAATAAGTTGAGTAGTGCTCTTGAACTAAATAAAAAGAATAAGAATTTTCAAAATGTATGCATAAACATATATAAGCTCTACTCAAACATGATTAAACACCAGGGGATGTATGGTAACTTAAATTATAAAACAGACATAATATTGAAACAGCTAGGGTATCCTGTGCTTCTTTTAAATATCATAAAATATCTCTATCCTAGAAATTCTGTCACCAATTTCTTTTAATATATTCACTTATTAATTTATTTATATTTATTGAATTCCTTTTAATGGCAACCACTATGCTAAATGCTACGAACGTAAGTATAAGGAACAGCATATATCTGTTGGCTCAAATTCTTCCTTGTAATGTACTCTATGGAAAATTTCTGAGAATTTTGAGTATGAGTAAAACAGATATGAACTTATGGATGTAACTTACAATCTGTCTCTGTTAGGATATAAGTCTATTTTGACTGGCACAGAAACTGTACTTAATATCAGTGGCTTAAATAAATACCAATAATAGATTTCTAAGTTTAATTTTTAACATATGCTTGAGGGATTGCCTCTCAAAATTAACTAATTTTAGAATTGACCACATTCATTAAAGTATTTTCTTCATATTTTTTAAAATATCATAAGTTGATTTTCTAAACTGCCATATTCTTAACATACAACTGAATTTTTTTAAAGTGATTTTATTTTTAATGTATCTGCATTAGAATATACTTAGCTAACTCAGTTTCACATGACTTTGATTTGCTACTGAGTATATTTTATCAATATATCACATAAAATGCCTTGATTTTCAAGCAAGGGTCAAGAAAAAACAAATAATCTTCAATGATCTTGTAATAATTTCAGTACCAACATGATTTAAGGTTTGATCGGAGTCAGGAATGTGGATTTTAAGGCAAACAAATCAAATGCTAAAACAAAGCAGTTTGAGTATTTATAATAACTTTGTTCCTATAATTCTGCAAAAATATGTTTCTATGCCATAGAAAAATGGGGAATGGAAGTAGTAATAAATCAGCATGGCTATAGTGGTCTTGGACATCATGCAAGCACCTAAAATAAATTGTATCTTACACTAACAGAACATATTTCTCTTATTGTTGATATTTCACAATGTTCTCTGACAGTTAAACTGGTTCAGTCAAGTAAGGTCGGCCTAGCAAATAGTAAATATTTTACAGGGTTTCCATTATCAGGAGAATAAACTAGAAAAGAAAGAAGCCCTTTTTCTTTCTAAAAGGAAAACCAGATTCTGGAATTTAAGAAACACTATTATTATTTTTTATTACTATTCTTCTTCTTCTTCTTATTATTATTATTTTCACTAGGGAGACAATGGAAACAGGAGTAAAGAATTAGGTATATAGAGATATCAAAGTCCAAAATCCTGATTTCATCAGGGAGCCACCATACTAGTCCTAAAATGCCTAATTTTAGACTTCTCTTTCTGTGATAAAGAAATGAAATCCTTATTTTGTTTAAGCTATTGTTTAACTTTGTTGGTTTTCTTTAACTGAATGCAATTGCTATTAGTACATTAGCTTTACCCTCATGGGTATGATATAAAATTCAATCAGAATTTTAGTTTAAAAATTAAAAAAAGCTTTATTCATAAATGAGTACTAATAATTATTTTAATAAGTGAGAGGATCAAATAAGAACAGAGTGGTAGGGGACTTATCACAATGCCTGTCACACAATTTGTAGCCTGTGAATCACCATAATTATTGTTATGTGCTATTTGAGAAGCAGCGTTTTTCATTTCTTTTTTTCTTTTAATTTTTTTCATTTTATATTACACCTGAGACACAAATCAGGCAATAAAAGAGTTAATGACTTGATTTTTAAGATAAATGTAATTGTTTTTTTTCCCGGGTTTTTTCCCCCCCCCCCCCCCCCCCCCCCACAGAGGGGGAGAGAGAGAGAGATGGTGGTGGGGAGGGGCTGAGGGAGAGAGAGAATCTTAAGCAGGTTCCATGCCCAGCGCGGAGCTGACACGGGGCTCAATCTCAGGACCCTGAGATCATGACCTGAGCTGAAATCAAGAGTAGGACACTTAACCAACTGAGGCACCCAGGCACCCTCATGTCTTTTTGTTCTTAAATCTAACATACAAATAATCACGAATTATAAACACATCATTTTGCTGGATGCACTGGCCAGCATATATGATACACGGCTTTTAAAGTTTATTTTTCTAAAACTTGCACTGAATTTAGGCCTTTGAAAAATTCTAAATGCACCTACCTGTTTATGTCAAGATACTGGGAGGGGGGGGGAGTGCATTAAAATTGGATGAGCTAAAGGTATCATGAAAACAAAAGAGACAGAAAAAAAAGAAAAAAATGAGAGAGAAGAAAGAAAGAAAGAAGAAAGAAAAGAAAGAAAGAAAGAAAGAAAGAAAGAAAGAAAGAAAGAAAGAAA